>NC_065513.1:45898614-45928696 GCF_006386435.1 Epinephelus moara
AATCACGGCAACTGTCAGTGTGTCATTCTGTCAGTCAGTCATTCTGTCTGTCCCACGTTTTTCTACTCACTGACGTGGTCAATCTATGTGAAACTGCACATAGGCATTGAGGACTGGCATAGGTAGAAGGTGACAAAGCTACCAATGGCTATGGACTAATATATAATAATAATAATAGTAATAATAATAATGATGATAATAATAAACTGTATTTCTGTAGTGCTTCTCTAAACCTGAGTCACCAAGTGAAGGTACACCTTGCTGGTACCAGGTTGGACCCCCTTTTTAATTCTTGGTGTCATAGATTCAACAAGGTGCTGGAAACATTCCTCAGAGATGTTGGTCCATATTGACATGATGACATCACACAGTTGATCCATGATGAGAATCTCCCGTTCCAGCACATCCCAAAGGTGCTCTATTGGACTAAGATCTGGTGACTGTGGAGGCCATTGGAGTACAGTGAACTCATTGTCATGTTTGAGATGATCTGAGCTTTGTGACATGGCGTGCACAGCGTTAACGCTCCAACTCTTTGTTGTCGGTCTCGCCTCCTCTCCGCTGAGCTCTGTGTGTGTTGTCGGTCTCGCCTCCTCTCCGCTGAGCTCTGTGTGACACAGTCTGATTTCTTGTGTTGCTACGTTGTCAGTGCACCTGTTTGTTTTGGTGTTGTCTGCAACCATTGATTATTTTCTTGTCAACAGGGCGGTTATTTTCTAGATTTAATAGTTTAATAAATATCAGAAAATAGTAAAGACTCCATCACATGTCCTCAGAGTCTAACGTCATATATTCAGATGTCTTGTTGTGTCCGACCAGTCGTCTCAATCGTTCACTTTACTTTGATATAAACAGGTGAAAACAGACCGTGTTCGCATCAGAGAAACTGGAGTCAGAGCGTTTGTGCTCGATAAACTAATCATCACACTAGTTGTATTGTTCTCCGTCTTCCCCTTCGCTCAGTGTTAAACTTTGCCCTCTTCTCGTCTCACAGGTCGATTCGCCGCCTCCCCAGATGTCGCCTCCACCTCTGCTGAGACTTCTGTTCATGAATGGCGAGGACGCTCTGATCGATCAGCTGTGGCTCGGCCTGGAGGGATGACAGGACTTTAGCAGACATGGAGACAGGAGAGACGCACAGACAGCTGCCACGTTAGATCCTCTCAGGACAACAGCAAATCCTATTTTTATATTTTTTAAAATCCCAGCTGTTTTTTTTTTTTTTTTTTTTACTCTCTGTAAAGCCATACTCAGCCGTCAGACGTCACGATGAGCTCTGAGGGCTTTCAGTACCGAGCGCTGTACGACTACAAGAAGGAGAGGGAGGAAGACATCGACCTGCACGTCGGAGATATGCTGCTGGTCAGTAAAGGAGCGCTGCTCGCTCTCGGCTGCAGCAACGGAGCCGAAGAGCGACCGTCAGATATCGGCTGGCTGCCGGGATTCAACGAGACCACGCAGGTACGACAACACGCCAACTGGTTACGCTCAGTTTGACCTGGTTCGTCCCAGTTCAGACGAGACGAGACTCTGTGTTTGTGTCACATTACATGTTTCAAACAGCGTCTCTGCACATAAACACAAATAACTAGGGCTGACCCAAATAATTCGAAGCTTCGTTCGATGGCACGGGATTCGATTGTTGAAAATTTTTTTCGAAGCTTTGGTGTTTTTCTTTTTTTTTTTCGTTTTTTGGGGGAGGCCTTAAACGCAACACTAACCCCCACCAGTCCGATACTGACAACGAGCGCGCTCAGAGCTGGCAGACATGTCCAAGAGGTCATCAGATGTGTGGTTGCACTTTAAAATATGCCCCGACAACCCCCAGAAAGCAGAGTGCCAGATTTGCCAAAAGCAATTGGCATATCACTACTCAACAACAAATTTGGGAAATCACTTGAAAAACGTTAAGTAGTAACTAGTAGGCCTAATATGCATTTTCCAGTTCCACCGGTCCGCTCTGAGTCTGGTGTCAGAGACACTTATGATGCTCTGAGTTGCGCATCTGTTTGATTGTGCTGCAGTGTGCGCCGAGGGTTCGAGGCTTCGAATTAAATTCGTTCTGAGCTCCGAAGCTTCGAATGTCCATAAATGGATTCGAAGGTCAGCCCTACACATAACCCCCGACACTTTTCCTCATCAGGGTTCATGTGGTCATGGAAAACCTGGAAGAGTAATTTCCAGGATTGGAAAGCTTAGATAAACCCAGAAAGTTTTTGAAAAGTCACAGAAATTTGCATCACGAATGGTGCTGATGTTCAGGCAGATCAGTCACACCACTTGACAAATCGACATTTCGAACATGGGAGAAGCAGCGCTCCCTACCCATGCTAAAGAAGCTAATGCTAAGCTAACGTTTTTACTGTGGTGACCTTTCTGACACAAACTGCCAGCTGCAGAGATTCTCTCTCGTCCATCAACAAACAAGGGATCATTTCAGGTGCTGTGTCCAGAAACGAAGCCTGAACTTGAAGATGAGTCGGCATTTTTAGGTCAAGCCAGAAAGCCCCCAGATTTGCGTGTGGTGAACCCAAGTGATCGTATACAGTGTGTGTACGTTAAGATTTTAAACTGATCTTAACTGCTAAGCCGTCACAGAGTTGTTTCTTCTTGCAAAGCCTTCATGCACAGCAACATAGACTCTCTAACTGTCTGTTCGTTTCCACTCGGCTGAGCTCCAGTGTGTGTATGACGAGCTGGGCCTGAGCCCCGCCCACTGCGAAACACCATACGCCATAAATGAAATGCAGTATGAGACAGTTTATTTATGTTATTCACAGAAGTTACGAGCACTCGTTTAATTTCAGCTCAGTGTTCGTTGTGTTTTCTGTGGCGCTGTTTCATCACAGGTGGAGGGGAGACACACAGCGGTCTGTATCAGTCACCACAGTCATTACTGTAATAGCAACAGAGGCCTGTGAGCAAACAACCAATAAGAGTAATATATGAACGTAGCCTCGGGGGCTGCACACATGCTGCTTGTTTTTCACCCTCAAATTCATTGTTTTCAGTGTAGACCCACGGCAGGCGCACTCAAACGCCAGAGTGACGCTGTAGCAGCACGCACACGCTCCTGGCTACGAGGACCAACCAATCACAGCTGACTTCTTCAGTAAATATCAGTGTGTGATGAATATGGAGGAGAAGTTGATCATGTTAGTGCAGAGCTGTCAGAGTGTCACACCTGTCTCCACACACACACACACACACACACACACACACACACACACACACACACACACACACAGGAAGTAGATCAGCTCTGACCTCAGGGTGTCAGGTGAAAAGGCTGTGATGCAGTGCTGGTTATGGTCGCTGAGCAACCTCAGACACAACTTGCCTCCTAAAGTTGGCACACAGTAGCACCCAGTGCCTGACCTTGCATTTTCCAGGCGGTTAAAGACGCAGTTTGTGTACGGGCCCTGAACTGCATCAGAGATGTTCAGATGATTAAAGTAAACACTCAGTGGAATACACCACCGTGCTCTGACCAGACGCAGCTCGTTTATCACGACGCCATGACTCAAATTGATGTATTTACATAATCGATGACATTGATGAGGATGATGAAGGGCTCCAGCCCTGGAGACACTGAACACTTTACACTACTGTTAAAACATGAGCAGTAGAGCTTTCCAACACCTGGAGACACCTGGAAACACCTGGAGACACCTGGAAACACCTGGAGACACACACACACCTTCAACTCACCTTTAACTGTCTTCTTTACGTCTAAAAGTCACCTGAATCAGTGATGATGTGTCAGAGCTGATGTCACCGTCTCCACTGTGAGATGAACATCATCATCACCACTGAAAGGTCAAAATATTTCAGATTAAACTGAACCGTGTCCTCACTCCATCTTAAATACCGACATGTAGGAGATGTGGTGTCTTCATCATCCTCATCGTGGTGTGAATAAAGCCGCAGCCACAAACAGCCGTTGCTCTTCATCTTTCACACAAACAACAAGACAAACTACTTTTTCACACCAACAGGAAGTTTAAAGTTTCCTTTCACCTGTTTGGAGAGAAGAACAGACGGAGCTCTGCTGATGATCAGCTCAGATTAAAAGAACATTAAAGAGCAGATGTTGGACGTGAATCGTTTTAAACAGTTGTACAGAGTTTTTTGTAATTTTCTAGTTTCTGTTTAAGACTCTTGACTTGCAGAGCGGGTTTCTCTTTTCTCTTTTTTCATATTATCTTGTTCGGCCCGTCACACCTCAAAATACCAGGAACGATTCCTCGCGTGTGAAAACCTACGATCTGATTCTGATTAAATCTGTAGGTGGGCCGAGTGTCTGTCACAGTTTTATGTTCTGTGTTGCTGCTTCACACGAGGAATGGTTCGCCTCCCCCTCACGTTGGCTCTGATGTTATCGCTTTAAATGTCAGGTTTTCCTTTCACTGTTCACCTTCACTGATTTTATCGTTCTCACTCAACCAGCAAGTAAAGAATCCTCCCACCCTCCTCTATACATTAATTTATTCATCTCTACATTTGTCTCTTGATTTAACCGCCTCTGAAAAATCATCTCTTTACTTTTGAAATTAAATGTTTGTTTTTATAAACAGGCCGATTTATCTTTGCTGATATGTTGGAGCAATGTTAATGTGTTCAGGCATATATCTTAATAAAAAAACAAACTCACATTAAAACTGAAATTAACAAACAGTAATTTGATAATTGATCCATTATTATTTATTATTTTATATGTTTATATGTAATATATTTTCATATTTATTTGGAAGATCCACAGCTGAGAGTCCACACGTTGTTTTTAACAGCGCAGCCCGATCAGTCACATTGAGCATAAATAAATAAATTCATTTTGTATTATTAACAAACAGTTTTAATAACAACATATAAACGTTCTTCTGAAAGAGCAGTGACCGATTTGTTTTTGTTTTAGAAAACGTTAACATTTGATAACTGAACCTGCCTTATAGAAAAAATATGTTAATTCTCTCTCGTCCTTATCGTAAATTTTTTACTGTAATTTTTTTATTTGTTTATCTTTAATTAAATCATTTTTAATTTTTTTTTATCAGTTACCATCTCTGTATTTTATTTTGTTTTTATCCTTTTATTTATTATTTTATAATATGATAATATTAATAACATTATTATATTATTATTATTATTGATTTTATTATATATTTATTCTTTTATTTTTAAGTAAGTTTTTTTACTTGATTTTTTTTTAACTTTATAATTCTCTCTCTTTCTTTTAGCTACTACCCCCCAAAACAATGGAACACCTTGCCTTCAAATATCAGACTTACTGGCTCAGTGGACAATTTAAAAATATATTTTTAATATAGCCTATAACTAGCAGTTATCTATTTTAATATTTTATTATTTATATATATTTTATATTTATTATTATATTTTTGTTCCTTGATTTTGATTTTATGGTTTTTAAAAATTATTTAATTCAATTTAATTTAATTTATTTTTTGCTCCTTGAATGAGTGTTGTATAATTGTGCGGTTTTATCTCTTTGCTGTGTTTATATCTATGTCTGAATTGTAAAACACTTTGTGCTGCATTCTGTGCATGAAAGGTGCTATATAAGTAAAGTTCATTCATTCATTCATTCATGTCTTAATAGAGGTATTTACCTGTGTAAACTCACTTTACAGAAATGGGCTCTGAAACTGAAAACACAAACCTGTGGAAGCATAAAAATAACAGCGACCAGTATAAAGATATTTTGGACATTTTACAGTGTAGTGATTACAGTGATTGAACTCTCCAGCGCCCTCTGGTGGACGCACTCTGTGACGGAGACATTCATGTTATTGATACTTGATCTTTGTTACACTCAGACGTCTCTAACTCGTCTCTCTGGCCGACAGGAGAAAGGCGACTTCCCGGGGACGTATGTGGAGTTTATCGGCAGGAAGAGGATGTCCCCGCCCACACCAAAGCCCCGCCCACCCAGACCGCCATCTGCAGCCTCCGTGAGGACCGACTCTGAGTCAGAGGGTGAGTAGGCTGCACAAACATATTTCCCACTGCCCACTGTCTGGTCTCCACTGGTCAGCTAGCCTTAGTCGCTCCGCACTGCGCACCAACTGGGCGTCCATTGTTTGGTCTGTGACGTAATAGGTCAACAGGAAAAAGGTCCAATACTAACAAGCTGAAAGGGGGCATATCTCCACCTATCGTAGAGGAGTCGCACATACTTGGCTCAATAAATGGATTCCCCTCCCGTGCTTGTATACTGGGACAAGGACAGTAGGCCAGTTAGATGTCCTCGTCCAGCTGGGACTGGAGCTCCACTTCACTGTGACTGGAGACACACTGATGGCGGTGGCGACATGATGAGCTCACTGCTCCACACACAGACTCCAGATGTCTTCTCAGACTGTTGGAGCTCCTGTTTGGTCATCACATGTGATTAAATCTCTCCTGACGGCCCGTGTTTCGGTCGTCAGAATATTTCTCTGTTTATTATAAATCATAGTTGATGTTTGCGTCGTCACTGAAACAACTGAACCGTTTTCAAGCTGAAAGTTGGCTCAGTGTGACTCACACACCTCAGTTTCCTTCAGCTGCTTCCTCATCACCAGCTTTATGCACTGTGACACACACACACACACACACACACACACACACACACACAGATCTGGGTTGTGGTTGCTGACTGAACAGATCTCAGCTCTGCACCAGCCTTACCAGCGAACACAGGAAGTGTGTGTGTGTGTGTGTGTGTGTGTGTGTGTGTGTGATCAGTGATCTGGTTGTTGTTACCTACTTCCTGCTGCTGTCACCTTTTCATATTAAAGGCACTTTAAACAGAGAGTTGTGAGTAAAGTTTCCTGACGAGGTTTTTAAATGGTTTTCTGTCACAGCTCGAGTTAATGTTGATCATCATGAGCCGCCTCTCAGACCTGCACCCCTTTATAGAAGAAGAAACACCTGTGACTGTGAGATTTGATCAGTCTGACAACTGTAGTGCAGCTACACTGTGAGACACAGATCTAATAAACTTGGGTACGACATCAGGTTTGATGTCTGCAGACTGTACGATGAATCACAGGCTACGATGCAACAGCTTCACATACTGAGTGCACAAGGATGCTGCACAGGTTATTACTGCTCCAACTGTGAGGCTCAACATAGAGACGCACGTTAATGACATTAATGCAGTTAATATTATCACTAATAAATTTAATAAAATGTCAGAAAAAATGTTGAAAATGACTTGGAAAAAAGTGAGCAAAATGTCTGAACATTTCAGAAAAAAATATTGATCAAATGTCAGTTAAAAAAAGGTGAATTAAACATCAGAAAAAATATTTCTAAATTGTTAGAAAAAATTATTAATAACATACCTGAAAAACATGAATAAAATATCTGAAAAATATTTTTAAAATGTGAAAAGAAATTAATAAAATGTTGATAATATGTCAGAAAGACATTATTGAATTGTTGGTAAAATAAAAAAAAGAAAAAAAAAAAGTGAATAAAATTTATAAAACAATATTAATAAATTGTCGGGAAAAGGTTTAAACAATTTCAGAAGAAATGTTGATAAAATTTCAGAAAAATATTATGAAAATGTTAGAAAAAAAATACAGTATCGGAAAAATAATTTTTGAAATGTCGGACCAACATTTTAGAGCCACGTTTCTTTCACATTGGTCATCTGTTCATCTGGGACAACCCAAAATCACACAGTGTACTGGGTTTAAGGTGACGGACGCTCACTGTCGGCTTGGTGTGTCCGGGCCTTAAAAGTCACGACAGCAAACGTACGCAGTCGGACCTAAAAACTTTTCTGTGTCACTTTTATGTGAGTCACAGATTTAACCTGCAGACAGAGGAAACACAGCTGGAACAAATCAGTGAGCTCCATCATCTCCTCCACGACACAAAGAAAATAAAATCACTTTCATCAACTCTGAGAGGTCGCAGTGATCATCAGACCAGAAACAGTCTGTCGTTATATTTTATAAAAGAAGCTGCAGGATTCACTCGCTAACAATGTTAACTGTGTTCATAACTGTTCATTCATTCATTCATTCAGTATTTCCCTTCACCTCTTGTCCTGTTCAGGCTCTTCCTTTTTAGGCATCATGCTACCAGACCTCCCTGAACAGTTTGGACCGCCGGACACAGCCCCGCCCCTCCTCAGCAGACTGATGGAGGCCATCGAGACCAAAGGTACCAGACACACACACATGCGCACACACACACACACACACACACGTGTAAATACACATGAAGACATGAAGCACACCCAATAACACACGCGTGCATGTGTTTCTGGTGCGACGGTGAAATCTGACAAACTGCACTCTGCTGTTAGAATCATCCAGAACAGTCAACAGACGTTTCCTTCAGTCTCGCAGCAGCAGCTCAGTCGTGGAGATTTTTCCACGAAAATGTAAAAACATCCTCTGCAGGATGTTTACTTTACCAACAACAGCTGCAGAGGGCTCATCAGCACCACCTGGCGTCCCAAATGAAATTAAAACATTCCAAAAACATTTCCTGAGAATCACTCCTGCATTACTATCCACTTCTACTTCTGTATGTGTGTGTATTACATTTTGTGTTGTTGACCTGTGTGTGTGTGTGTGTGTCTCTCTCTCTCTGCAGGTGTGGACAGTCTCAGTGTGTATCGCAGTCTGAGTTCAGGAGGTCTGGACACCCGGCAGCTGGCTGACACTGGTGAGGAGGTTTTCTTCTTCTTCTTCTGCTGTCGGGCATGTTTGTTCTCCGTCTGAGTTCTTCAGAGGAGATAAACTCTCAATAACTCTTCACAGACTAAGGTGTGTTTGTTTTTCAGACCTGGAGCAGCTGGAGGTGTCCGCCCTGTGTGATGGGGTGTTCCGGTTCCTGCAGGATCTACCCGGTCCCGTCCTCCCGTCCTCGCTGCAGGCCGATATGATTCACGCAGTACAAGGTCAGGTTCATTAAATCCTCTCTGTCCTGAAGGCAGTCTGTGGGTGTTATGTCGGGTTCAGACGACATGATGTCAGCCTGATCAGAGCCTGACACGGCGACGTACGGTGTTGGCTCGGATTGTGAATGATAGTGAGTCACTTCAAATGTAGCTCCGCCCATCTGGTGACAGTTTTTACGCTGCTACAGTAACATTTTGGCGGGCACGTGAACTGACACTGTGACTGAAATAATAGTCATAACAAAAATGAAAAGACGATGAAAAGACGACCAGCAATGATTGGTCGTGGACCTACGTGTAGTCTGTCATGTCCGTCGGCCAATTCACGGCACCTCACCTAACCTGACATAGTGACTGTCATGTTGTCTGAACCCGACATTAATGATCAGATGTGTTGTTCTGCAGAAGTCCGGGACCTGGAGGACTGTGCTCAGGTGCTGCGAGGCGTGGCCAGCTCGCCCACCTGCCCGGCCCAGTACGGCCTGACCCTGCTGAGTGTGGTCCGCCACCTGGCCCGACTGTGTCTGCACGGTGCCAGGAACCAGCTGAGCCCCCGAAACCTGGCGGAGATCTTCAGCCAGCCGCTGTTCAGACAGGCCGCAGGGTTAGTATTTAAAACACACGTTTGACTCTCTACAGGTACCTCTACCTGTGACAACCCTCAGTGACATCACACAGTCCTCCGCCCTCAACCTGACTCTGACCTGAACCTCAAAACAAACATTTCCTGCAGGACTCTGGTGTGAAGCAACATTTAGTTTGTCTCAGATCTGAATTTAAGTCGAAGGTTAGACTTACACTCATCAACCACTTTTTAGGTACACCTGTTCAACTGCTCATTAACACAGATATCTAATCAGCCAATCAGGTGTCAGCAGCTCATTAACATTTAGTCATGTAGACATGGTGAAGACGAGTTGCTGAAGTTCAAACTGAGCATCAGAATGATGAAGAAAGGTGATTTAAGTGACCTTGAACGTGGCATGGTTGTTGGTGCCAAATTAACCCACAAGAGTCTTCTGTGTTTTTAGTGTCGTCGCTGTCTAAGACTGAATCTGTGTCGATCTAAACTTTGTGTATGTGAGTGATGCTGTTCTGATCTGTGGTTGTTCAGGTCTGAGTCCAGTCTGGATCCTCTGGTTCAGGTCCTGGAGGTTCTGATCACCAGTGAGCTCAACATGAACCAGGCTGCACCAGGTGTGTACACCTCTGATGTTTACCTACATGTTGATTAAATATGTGTGTGACACGTAAAGATAACAGCTGCAGACACCAAACCTAACGCAGCTATTTCTCATCAGCTACTTGAAGGTCCTGATTGAAAAAATATTAAATTAATAATCTTAAATTATTGATCTGATATTAATAAACCGGAAGAACGAGACACTGTCTGCAGAAACACTAACCTGTGGCTGATCACAGATGGTTAACGGAGGACGTTGTTGTAGTGTTGCATCATCCTGTGCCACATGACCTGTTTGATTTCAGTGTCAAAGGTTCAGATCTTGTGTACGGAGTCGTCCATGATCTCTTTCACTTCCTCTAAGAGCCGTGAAGCAGCGTCACGCTGGATCTGTGTCACTGTCACAAGTCGCAGCTGTTGCTCAATCCGAAGGGTTAAAGGTCAAACGTTTGTCACTTTATCCGTCCAGATGAGATGGTGGGCGGACAGAAGGACAGGTCGGACAGTGACACTGACTTCCTGCCTGATTAGAGCTGTGCTAAAATAGTTCACACTTCACCTAAAATAATTTCAGTCTCAGCGTCAGTAAAGTTTTAATTTCCTTTGTTTGCACCTTGTTCGCACCTGTCCACAGGAATTATCACCTCCATATATGATGTCACTGGATATTCATGGGCGGGGCTTTATGCTAATTGTCGACTAGCGGTAGCACGCTGTCAGTTTACGATCGTTTGGCATTCATGAACATTAACACGTACCTACGATCAAATCCAAGTTTTCCTCAGCGTTCATGAAACTGGAGGTTTTTTATGTGCACATCTACTCACAGATTCACTGACATTTTATGATTGAGACTACGGCTGGGCGATGAAATGACTAAGTACGATTTATTTTCAGGCAAGATATAAATTCAGACACCGTTTATATCGATACAGGGTCAAGTTGTGTTACATACCACACACCAGTGTACATCTCTCCTGCTCCACTCATTCATTCAACACTCAGAGACACAGAGCTGCTCCTCTGTTTAATCTGTCTGTTCATTGGTCTACAGTGAGACATCGGCCTGTACGCTGCACACGCCACGCTACATCAGTCTGTGAGATGAGTGAAATGACCGCAGCAGCACACGTGCAGTACAGCGCTGTGCTGCTAGTTTACGCGTGAGGTGGATCATAGCGCATCGCCGTGGTAGTTGTAGTCTGATGTGTGATGTTGAGACGGCGCCTGGACGCAGGTGACAGATTTTCCAAAAAAAGCAGTGACAACACAGATGTTTCATATACAAGATGTATATAACGAGGACAAAGTGTCTCTGTCTCTGTCCCTCCCTCGGCCTCTCTGTTCAGACAGTCCTCTTAAATGTGGGCGGGGTTGTTGTCACTCACTGCTCCGTCCAGCACTCGCTGTATTTCCTCATCAGCGGTGACACAGATGGAAGTCTGCACCTGGTTTATCGTCCACAGAACGAGGCTGCACGCCCACATTTTCAGAACAAAATAGAACAGGCTGCAGTGAGAGTCTCTCTCCATGGGATATTTAAAAATAGCAGCTTTGTGCATTTAGTCCTTCTCAGGCAAGCTCAGGGGTTTAGTGTTGCTGTAGCCCACAGGAAGTGAGGATTAGAATATATGACCTTCACATAATCCGCTCCAAATTAATCTATATTTTTAAAGTCATTACTAAAAGTGTGTGTCATATAAAAACTAAAGTGATGGTCAAAGTTGTCACAGTGAAATTTGTCCCCAAAAAAAAAAAAAAGATTATAATGTCGGAAAAAGTGCCAATTAAAAGTTCAAAAAATATGAATAAGATGCCCAAAAACATGTTGATTAAATGTGCCAAAAATATTATTAAAAGGTCAGAATTTTTTTTTTTTTTAAATGTCGTTTGGAAAAAAAAACCATTAATTAGCTGTCCAAAAAAATTGATAACATGTTGGAAAAAATGTTGATTTATGTTGGACAACAACACTTTACACCGTGGAAGCAGAAACACAGGGACTGAACTGAACTGAACTGAACTGAACCGGACTGAACCGGACTGCTCGGTTGAAACAGCTTTAGTGTTTTGGTGCTAATAACATTGTACTTTAATTAAAGTGAGGTTTTGAATGCAGTACTTTAACTTGTAGCAGAGTATTTGTTCACTGTAGTATCACTACTTTGACTTATAGAACTCATCTGAGTGAATAATGAGCATATTAGCATGCTAATGTTAGCATTTAGCTCAGAGCCTGACAAAGCTGCTGACATGGCCGCAGACTCTCCGTCTGTTTGACATTTTAAAAATGAATTAATTAACAGATAATCAGAAGTGATGGTCACTTGATCATTTGTGTTAATCATGTCGTCAGTCAATGAGCGGTGACTCATTATGTCATTCATCAGTTCATTTATTCACTCAGTCAGTCTCTGAGTCAGTTGGTCAGGCCGAGCGGCAGCTGAAACGATGACATCATCCATCCACACAGTGAAAGATGCAGCAGAGCAGGCGTTGGGAGGGGAGGGGAGGGGGGTGTTGCCTCGGTGATATCACTGCCATCGCAGGATTGGCTGGGGGCAACGGTGATGTCACACATCTCCAAGCTGCTCTCCTGAGCTTTGAACTGAGGCTCGGAGAGGCAGACGGACGCAGAGAAAGTTGCGTCGTTTAAAATCTTTTAAACACTGAGGACGAGCGCAGATTCCAGATCAGTGGAGACAGAAGTGTTTCACCAGGCTGCTGGTTTCTCTGTGGAGGAGTCTGAACATATAAAAGCTGCAGGTGCAGAGAGGAGGGGGCCGTAAGAGAGGAAATCCTGCAGATTATCAGTGCGGTCGAGTGCATCCTTAAATTAGAGTGACAGGCAGAAGAGAAAAGATCGAGCTCGGTCAGGAGGATGTGTCCTGGACCCGTTTCCTCCGAGATGACGTCAGTTTTTTCGAGGCAGGATCAGCTGTAGTCAGGACATCATGAGATCCAGAGCTGAAGGATCCGGGTTTGGTTTTTCATCCCAGAGGCGTTGCGGAGGCGGCTGAAGGTTTAGAGGCCGACATGGAGCGAGAGGAAGGCGGCAGGGCCGAGGCCGAGCCGCTGAGGGGACGAGACAAAATCCTCTGCTACATAAACATGCAGAGTCCAGGTAGGAGCTCGGACCTGAACCTGGAGCACCTGGTGGTGCTCTGACTCCTGATGATTTTGTCGAGTCGTTTTGTGAAACGGTGTTTTGTTAACCAGTGATTAAAATCCCGTCATGTGCTGCTGTATTAAAGGCGTTTTATAAACATTCTGCTTCTGCAAAGATGCACGTCAAAGTCTTTTCCAACCTGCGCAGAGAAGGGCTTTGTGGGTAAAAGTTGGTTTCAGAGCAGACGACGATCATACCTTCCAAATCGTGATGCGTCAAGCAAGGTGATTGGTTGTTGATCCAACGTCCTGTTGGGAAGTTTTCTTTCAGATTTTGGATGCAGCAGTGTCACAAATGATCTGCTACCAAAACAGGAAATTAGCTTTGTCATCAACGCAACGGGTACCGAACTCAGTACTTTAAAGGTTACCGCCTGAATTACGTTGGTACTACCAAGTAGAAATCTGATTCTCTGGCCCAGCTCGATTGGGCCCGACCCAACCCGCCGGGTTCGCTTCAGGCTGGGCTGTAATTTCTCACTGTTCCCCCAGGTGCTCGCCGATTTACCGGTGTTTCTTTTTTTAATGAAACCGACACGAGTTTCAATGAACTGAATCAAGCAGGAGACAAGCAAAGTGGTGGAGGACTGAGACTCAAATCTATCAGAGAATAGACCCTTCTTGTGTTTGTAGACAGTGATGATGTAGTTTGTGGGCGGAGCTGAACAGGTGGCAGAAAGGCACAGTAGTGGTGTCGGTGTGAGCGCCAAATAAAACGTACAAAGCACTATAACGTTTATATTTCTTAACTGATTGCACTGAGTTGTTTTTATATTCATGAGTTTATGATCTATGTGTAGCAGAAAAAAGTTTAGTCTCCAGTTAATTAGAATCTGGATATTTAGGTTGTAATCGCTGCTGCTCAGTAGAGGAGTGTGTGTTCGGCTTATTTGAATTACTTAATTATTTACGTGGTGAAAAATAAATCATCGTAAGTATTGTAAAAACTCACGTTTGTCAAACATGGATTTGCCTTATTGTCCGTGGTTAATATTTGTGGAAACGTGTCCACATGATATAATTTAATGTGGAAGCACAACTTATCAACGTGCTAGCGTGCTAGCTAGCTAACACTGTCTGCTTATTAACACCTTGATCATAAAATAAATTAACTGTCACCACTGCTCACTGGAGGACACCGCAAGAAATCCTTTAATGTGTGTTTAGATCGATTCATCTGCATCCAGGCAGGGAAAGTAAAAGACTTGCTAACATTAGCGATGTAGCTAACATAGCTAGCATGCTACCTATGGCTGATCGCTGACAGCTAGAAACAAACAGTGATGCAGCGTCCGTTTATTAATCTAAACAAAGATCAGGTTTTCTTGTGGTGTCCTTTCTAAAATGATCAGTGGTGAAAGTTTCTATATTCTGTTTTGATCAAGGAGTTAATAAACAGACAGCGTTAGCTAGCAAGTTGAAAAGTTGTCTGTTACCTCCACATGAAATTATATTATATGGGGGACGTCTCCACAAGTTTTAACCAGGGACAATAAGGCCATGTTTACACAAAAACGATCCTCTGAAAACTGGATGGTTTCTCATTTTGTGTTTTGAAAAAAGTTCCGTGTTCAGACAACAACGTTTTGATAACAATCGCCGCAGTCGATTCGCGAAAATGACCAAAAACACTGTAGTATACATTAGGGATGGGCAAACGATCAAAATTCATTATTCGATCATCAAAAAAATTAACGATCAGTTATTGATTAATTGATAAGCGAGTATTTCAAAAGAGAGAAAACAAAAGAGTGCAGTGCAGACTGTCACCGTAAGAGAGCGCAGCTGCCCCAGTTTTGAGCTTCAACCCCCCAGGCCAAAGAGGAAGAATGGCGCACATATGCAGTTCACCCCTGGGTCTTTACAACCGTTGCCAGCCAGAGTTACAGGCTTCAGTTTTCAGGAAAACCTCCGTCTTTCAATGGCGTAGTGTTTTCAGAGGCCTCAAGGGAAGCCGCCGAGGCTTTGGAGAGCGATGAGAGCCTTCTGATTTTTTGCCTGGCATAGGTCCGGCGGGGGTCTCGTAGGCCCGTCGAGCCGCCGTGCTCGCCAGGCGGAAGGGTCTCGTTGGCACGGCGACTCGCCGGGCCTATGCCAGGCATTGTAGGGGAAACACTGCGACTATCGATCAAAATTATTTGCGATCGATCAAAAGCCTTAACAAGCAATCATCGATAATCGAAAATTGATGCCCATCCCTAGTATACATGCCAGGCCAGAAGGCCAGCGCACACATGCTCTTCCTTCTACAGAGCGGTGATGTATAAACAAACAAAATGGCTACCGCACGAACCTTTGTCTGGACGGACGACGAGGTGGAGTTGCTACAGTAAATCTACACTGCTGGAGAAGTGTTGATAAATCCAACAGGGTGAGCAGCACAAGCAGAGCTCAGGAGTCCGCCATTGTTGTTGTGATGGTCAACTTTGTCGCACATGCCTAGTGACTGATACCATAATGAGCATGTGTGAAAAGTCTCTGTTTTCAGAGGAACTGCATATTGCAAGTTTCCATGACAACGGAGACGGTGCTGTTTCCAAAAAATTGCACTCTGGAACCCGTTTTCAAAACGTTGCGTTTTCAGGCACCAGAACGCTGCTGTCGTGTAAACAATCGGCCAAAACACAACTAAAGTTTACTGTTTCAGTTGAAATCTGACCTTTGACAAATGTTCCTTATGATGATGAATGGTAATATTATTATATCCAGATTATAATTAACTGGAGACAAAACTTTATTTTCGTCCTCGGCGACGACTTACAATAAAAATGAAGGTCGTCTTATTCTGTATTCCTGTTCTGATATCAAAGGTCACAACAAGACAGTTTTATTCTGGGTATGTCCACTGTTTCTCTCCGATGTCTGGTGTTTTTCTGCCACCTGTGACACAACTGTGACGTCCACTCAGAATTGGTCTACAGGGGGAGAAAGAGAGCCGGTGTGTGAGAGATAGAAAATGAGAGAAATGTGATTTGGTCGGCAGTGTTTTCCTCTGCCTCCTCAGCTGCGTTAGTAACATGCAGTGAAGAGAGGTGATCATCGTCTGCACGCCGCATCGCTATGAAGCGGTGTGCACTGTAGACCAGTGGCTCTCAAAAGGTGTGCCGTGTCACAGGGTCATCACGATCCATCGACCTGGATCAATACATTGATTCAATGATCAACGAACCAATATCATCGATGCAAAGTGAAAACATCGATCCACATGGTCATCTTTAGGATACGCTTTTATTTTGAGAGTCTGTGTCACTGTCAAACAGCAGCAGGCAGACGGCGAGCAGCCGAGAGAAAGACGATGAAGATAACGTTATTAAATCAGGAATAAATCAGCAGTGTGGGAATATTTTGGAGTTCGGAGCTAATACAGGCAGACAGACAGAATACAGCGCTCTTATGACAGAAAACACAACGTAACGTTACCCGTCTGGACACATCTCACTCCGCTAACTTCTCACGGCAGCAACATCTGCTGCTGTTTCAACAATGTTGGGCTGAGAAAATGGTCATGCAGGCTGAAATTCACCCGAGCTGTTCTGTCAGGAGACGCAGAGACTTTATCCAACGCTGAGGAAGAAAATCATAACGCTACATGTAATTTGTTAAACTTGGAATTGAGGGAAAAAGGTCCGTTAGCTGGTAGGCTAATTTATACATTGTAAACATGCTTAAGCTAACGACGTTTAACAGTTTAGTCTGATAACCATGACAGTTCTTACTGAGCTGAATTTGATACTTAAGTTAAATCATCTTGTTGTTTCATGGCTGTTTGAGAAAGTTTGTCTTCAGGTCGTGTCTCTGAAACACCAGTCAGTGGCGGGGTTTCTGTGAAGTGCTGTAAAGTTTAGTTGATTCAAAGCACACATTAAACACACATTAAACACACAGTAAACACACATTAAACACACAGTAAACACACATTAAACATGGCTTAACAGAGACCGTTTCAAGCACAAATCAGCTTCACTATAACTCGCAGCATTCACAGACAAACACTTGTCTTTATCTGGACACATTTTCCCACAAATCCAACATGCTAACGTTATTAGCACAAGCCTATGGCATTTTACATTGTATAAATTAGCCTAGCAGCTAGCAGAGATTTGCTCTGCTCATATTTCAGCCAGGATAAATCACACACAGTGTGTGGAGGCTTTATTGTCTTCACAATTTATTGTTTCTTATCTGTGAAATTAAAGTAAATCAAAGCTTTGTTTCCACTGAGGGAAATGGTTTCAGCTTACAGAGACAGACAGGAGGTCTGCGTCACTGTGACGTGGAGTTACATCTCTGGGGAGGTGCACGTCAGGCTATGGTGTAGGGTACGGCATCGATTTGATGCAGAGGTAGAAATTCTGCATAAGACAATAATAATAAAATGAGACAGGTGGCTTCATGATTCCGTCTTCACAGGTGCTTTGTTGTAATTTGCTCCGTACAATAAAATGATCCATCGTCCCACTCTCGGCTTTCTCCTTTTTAAATATTATCATCCCTCACACTGGCTGCCAATCAGGGCTTTGATGTGTCACACACTTATAATTCCCACGTGCAAACGTCAACTTAAAGGTTCCCTGTGAAGGTTTTTTAAATCAAATTAAATGAAACTACATGTGAGGATGGGATACACTCAGGGACACACTGGTTTGGGTCGGACAACTATGGAGTTAATGATTCCAGCCAGAGAGTTGGGTTTGAGAGGATGCTTTAATCTCCAAATACAGGAAGTGTACAACGCAGACAGGAAGTGTGTGGTCCTGAAAATTAAGAAAGGAAAAATATCTTTAAACTCAGCTCTTACAAAATATATATTTACAGTTTTTAAATTGTCACATCCACACTGACTCCTTTAAACACGACTAATAAACAACTCTCCATTCACGGTAAGATCACACGTGGTAGAAGTTATTAACAGAGCTCATTAACATAACCTAAACGAGGATCATCCACGCGACCACGTCTGGAGATGCAGCAGTTAATCATTAATGCACAAAAGTAGGCGTTTTGATTGAAATTAAACACGAGCGGGTTCTCACCTTAATCACACACACACACATTGAAAAGGGAGGAAGAAAGAGGCGTTAACTGTCCGTGCTAAACTTAATTGCAGAGCTCTCTGACGCCTGAAGCTCGTGCTGGCGATGAGCGTGTCCGTGCACTGATTGGCGAGCCGAGGGCGTGATAAGGATTTTGTTTTCCTCTTTTTTAGGAAATGGTTGAGCACAACATGCTGATACAGTCAGTTAAAAATTCAGTCATAACGTTTTATATACGCCCAGCTGAGTGTTACAGTTATAAAGTGTAGTTATCACAAAATCCCACGGCACACCTGGACGGGCATCACGTGGCATCACCATGTAGAGAATTAAAGGCTCTGATTGTAGTGATCGGTCAGTCTCTCTCTCTCTCACACACACACACACACACACACACACACACACACACACTCTGATGAAGGGTTTTTCATGACATTAAATCAGATTTGTCTCTTTGTCTCTTTGTGTCTTTGTCACAGCGTTGCCTCCTAAACCGGTCAAGTCTTCGACTCCAGCAGCTTCCTGTAGTTTCAACAACAGTATTTCCCTGCAGGACGCTGAGTGGTACTGGGGAGACATCTCCAGGTAACACACACACACACACACACATAGTGATATCATATATAAGAGTATAACAGTCACAGGGGACGCTGTGTAAAGCTGTGACTGTTAATGAGCCTGATCAGGTTGTTTTGATTTGGTGAATGCGAGCCGGTGTTTCTCCTCACGCCGCTGCTATAAAACCTCCCCATACACAGCTAACTGACCATTTCTGCTTTAAGCAGCCGAGTCCAGACGAACACGGATTGTAAATAAAACACCCCAGATAAGGGTGCTCTGATCGATTGGCCATGAATCGTTATTGGCAGATATTTGTTCCTAATAGTTTGAAGGCCGATCAAAAGAGCCGATCAGTAACTCTCTGTGATAACGCTACCAACAAATCTGCACTGAAGTCAGCAGCACTTGGTCACCTCTTTCACCTCTGATGAGTTTTCATCCTTGCTCCTACTGGAGACACACTGTCAGTGCAGGACTGTGACTGTAGCAGTATTTTTACTTTTACAGGATGTAAATACTTTCTTATTCCCTCGGTGTTGTCTGTGTTTGCAGAGAGGAGGTGAACGAGAAGCTGAGAGACACAGCTGATGGTACGTTCCTGGTTCGAGACGCCTCCACCAAGATGCACGGAGATTACACTCTGACTCTGAGGTAAAATGTTCAACACGACGCCGCACATCAACACAGACCTCCGTCAACGTCTCCTCAGACACAGACAGGTCTTTAGCTACGGATAAAGTCACAGAGAAATTACAGAATATATATCTGAAAACAGACAGATCTTTAACGTCGACGTGTCTGCGGGACCTGTGAAGTATTTAGTGTCTGAAATCTGTTCTCTAATTACAGCAAAATGCTTCGTTTCTTGTTTCACATTCAGCGTTATCAATCCTAAACACATCTTCTAATCAGCCAACACCAGCCTCCAGTCTGCTGATGTGAAGATTTAAAGATCATGAAGTCATTGATGATGCTGGTCTGATGTTGGATTTTAATTCTGAGTTGAATGTTCAGTTTTCCTTGGCCAGTCTGTAGACACCAACATATCCACCTAAATCTAACTTTATTTTAAAGGCGGATTTATACTTGTGTCTCAGCTCTATGCAGAGCCTGCGCCCGTCTGAGCACTTATACTCGTACAGTGGTGTGTCTGTGTCACTCTGCAGTTACACCTCCAAAACACTAGTTGGCGGCGGGGTTTCTGTGAAGTGCTGCAAAGATTAGTTGATTCAAAACACACATTAAACACACATTAAACATGGCTTAATAGAGACAGTGTCAAACACAAATCAGACATTTTACATTGTATAAATTAGCCTAGCGGCTAGCAGACTTTTCCTCTGCTCATATAAAGCCAGGGACAACAGCAACATGTAACAAAGGTAACGTTACAAAATTTGGCTCCATTACAGCTCACAAGGTTCACTGACAAAACAACTGTCTTATACTAAACACGTTTTCCAAACAAATCCAACATGCTAACGTTATTAGCACAGGTCTGTGGTATTTTACATTGTATAAATTAGCCTAGCAATGACAGAGTTTTTTTTTTTTTTAGGCTACGCCGTAGGTTGAAATGCAGAAGTATAAATCGCGCTTACATTCACACTGATGCGTAGCTGTAGCAACATACTGGTTTGAGGGGTTTTTAAAGCGGAGCAGTACAAAGTAAAGACAAACTAGCCGTTGTTGAGACGACATGTTGATTTAGAACAGCCTCAACAGTAGCGTCTATCTTGTGAATGGCGCTCGCCAGTGATGCTGTAGACGGGTGAAGGAATGAGTCCTAAAACCCAGAAATGAGTTAGCATTTTAGCACTTCCTGTGTTTTTGGTTAGATGTTTAAAAATAAGTTCTAGTTAACACCAGCTGAAGAGACTTTAATGTTTTCTTTAATGACACTGTGAATTTTGAAGCTTTTATGTGTCTTTAAGAAGACGGTTGCTAACAAGTGGCTAAATGAGACAACAGAACGTCATCACGCTGACACAGCTTTACAGCCTTGTTGTGGTGGTGACGCTGAAGTCATGTGACCGTGGTGCAGTTTGTTTACAGCCTAACGTTAGCTTTTCACTTCTGGCGATTGGCTTTATCTGGCTGAATAAAATGAGAGTATCATAAACGTTTATTTGCCACAGAGCTGTTTATAATCCTGCCGGATGTTGTTCACTGGTTTGTTTAATGGACGAATGTTCTTTGACCGTCTTCAGGAAAGGAGGCAACAACAAACTGATAAAGATCTTCCATCGGGAGGGAAAATACGGCTTCTCTGACCCTTTAACCTTCAGCTCGGTGGTGGAGCTCATCAACCATTACCGCCATGAGTCCCTCGCCCAGTACAACCCCAAGCTGGATGTCAAGCTGCTCTACCCGGTCTCCAAACACCAGCAGGTCTGCACACTGACCACCGCTCACTGACTGTGCAGGTGCGTCAGGTGTTGAGGAGTCTGATGGGATGTGTTGTCTTTGTTGTTCAGGACCAGGTGGTGAAGGAGGACAGCATCGAAGCTGTGGGGAAGAAGCTCCACGAGTATCACCTGCAGTACCAGGAGAAGAACCGAGAGTACGACCGACTGTACGAGGAGTACACCAGGACCTCACAGGTACAGAAACACAGCTACAGTACTGTGCAATACACTACGGCACTGAAACACTGTTACAGTACATTGTTTTCTCTGTTTCTGACTCGTTTTTCTTCTGTTTGTTCACCTATTCACTTTCTTACCCTCCTCCTCTTCCTCCTCCTCCTCCTCCTCCTCCTCCTCCTTCCTCCCCTCAGGAGATCCAGATGAAGAGGACGGCCATCGAGGCGTTTAACGAGACCATAAAGATCTTCGAGGAGCAGTGTCAGACTCAGGAGCGCTTCAGCAAAGAGTACATCGAGAAGTTTCGTCGAGAGGGCAACGACAAGGAGATCCAGAGGTAGGCTGTTGCCACGGCAACTGTGACGGAGACCTTTTTAAAACACACACACACACACACATACACACACACACACATGTGAAGGAGCCCTAGTTGCCATGGCACCAGAAGCTGCAGGAAGAAACCACCTGCTGGTAAATTTAGTCTGAATAAAAAAAGGTTTGTGGTCCAGTCGGAGCCATTTTAACTTTTCTGAGTGAGTGTGACGAGTTAACCCAACATTTAAGGTTTAAACTTTTAAACAAAACATTTCTACTTTACTTAGACAAATTAAATCAAGTAAAACAAAATCATTAAAACTCCAGATCATGTGATAAATATGAAAAACTGTATTGTCTCTAAGTGTTGAGTCTGACGTCCGCAGAGAAGCACGTTCGCGTCACTCTCTGTGGGTTCAGACGACGACCTGATTTAACGCTCTGGGTCTTTTCGAAGGATCATGGAGAACTACGACAAGCTGAAGTCTCGGATCAGTGAGATCGTGGACAGTAAACACCACCTGGAGGTGGACCTGAAGAAACAGGCCGCCGACTACAGAGAGATCGACAAGAAGATGAACAGCATCAAACCAGATCTGATCCAGCTCCGCAAGACCAGGGACCAGTACCTCATGTAAGATGCACACTCAGAAACACACCAGTAGTGTGTGTGTGACGACACAGTGTTTGTACTGACCACTGTGTGTGCTCTGTGTGTGTGTGTGTGTACGCAGGTGGTTGACTCAGAAGGGAGTCCGACAGAGGAAACTGAACGAGTGGCTCGGCCTGAAGAACGAAACCACAGAGGAGTGAGTTACTCTGACGTCTCCTGTGTCTTCTGTTACATTTATCAGAGCACTGACGTTGGCGCCCCCCAGTGGCGGCAGCAGGGATGGCAGACAGCAGTGCACCACCTCCTCCACTCAGCGTTAAAACTGCTCTCAAACCAGGTCAAACCAGCACTCCCTGGACCGTTGAGCCAAATAGAAAGACTTTGAATCAAAGCAATTCGATCTTCCTGCACAGTCCGCACGAGGTCATTACCAACATCAGGATTCTTATCTGGACAAACTAAAGCAATGAACCAGGGTAGCTGTTAAGGTGTGGTTCAAGAGCTGCAAAAGATTTCACCTTGAGAAACGTGAGCAGAGTTCACACCCTCCAGTCTAGATATACGGTTTAGGCAGTGGGCTCATAAAGGTGTAACGGCTTACTGCACCAAAGCTGATGGTAATGACTCGCAGTCGTTTGACCGGCGTTAAAACGTTTATAACCTTGGAGAATATTATGTTTTTAGATATCTGGAGGCTGTGTGGTAAATCAATGGCAGACCATTTTAATATTTTTGGGGATGCCCTGTAATTTCTCCACATTGGCAGGAGATTGCCAAAGACATAAGAAACATCTTTGGAATAGAAGTTCTTTTGTTACGCTGTACTTAGGCAAAACCCCGACAATCTCATGCATTCTCATACCTTTACAAAGTAATGGCTGGGGTCCACCGGGCACATCAGCGGCGCGACACATTTGCAGCGCGAGTCCCGTAGCAGCTCGCCCCCCTCTTAATCAGTTACAGCGGCTCCACCGGCAACGGGAGCGGCGTGACAGCTCTCTATTTTAGGCGGCTCTTCTATTTTTGTCGCGCTACGCTCCCCTACGCGACCCTCCAGCAGATAAAAACTACATGAAATAGTGTGCTAAACGAGCACAATGTGTTTTTAAATGAATAAACCATTATCAGAGGTGATATGTGATGATTTGTTTTCATGCATTTACCCATGTTTATCCGTGACATTGTGTAAATGTCTGTGGTGGACATTTGAAAGCGAGTAGATGACAAACAGTACAGTAAACATGTAGATAACTCAAATACATGTAATAACTTAGGTGGAAAATGCTTTAACATTTCATGCAGCCTCTCGGCTCGGCTTCTCTACGTGTTGCTTCTGTATGCAGTCAGTGGAGCCCATATGAATACGCCGCAACGCTACGCTGACGTGACGCTTACGTTTGCAGCTGGTGGACCCCGGCCGTAAGACATGCAGGTGGCCACAGGCGAGGCCCTTCAAAGGACGACTGGAGTGCAGTTATTATTATTGCTGTGTGCTGAGCTGCAGTGAGGAGAGACGGTGATCCACTGAGTCTGTTTTAGCTTTATCCACCAGGGGGCGTCTGTCAGCCTGTATTCTCAGAGCAGCTTCCTGTCTGAACCGTGGCCACAGTAATGAAAGCATGTATGTGTGCTAACATGTCGTGTGTGTGCCCCGCAGTGAGTACAGCATGGTGGAGGATGAGGAGGACCTTCCTCATCATGACGAGCGTCTGTGGCGTCTTGGAAACATCAACCGCATTCAGGCGGAGTCGCTGCTCCGCGGGAAGAGGGACGGGACCTTCCTGGTCCGAGACAGCAGCAAGCCGGGCTGCTACGCCTGCTCCGTCGTGTAAGACTCACCTGTCCACCTGTCTTGTCTTGATGACTTTAGTCTCTATGTCAGGAAGCTGTTCTGTGATCTGATCTAACGCCACCTTTCTGTGTTTGTGTCTCCCTCAGCGTGGACGGAGAGGTGAAACACTGCGTCATCAACAAGACGAGCACCGGCTTCGGTTTCGCCGAGCCCTACAACCTGTACGGCTCTCTGAAGGAGCTGGTGCTGCACTACCAGCACACCTCGCTGGTCCAACACAACGACTCGCTCAACGTCACGCTGGCCTTTCCCGTCTACAGCCAGCAGAGACGGTGACCCGCCCGCCCCCTCCTCTTTCACACCGTTGTCATCGTAGACCAGCCGCAGAACCACAACCTGACCATGTGACACATTCAACGCTTAAACGGCGACGCCCTCAACACTCTGACGTCTTTTCAACCTGTAAAGACGATAAACCGCCGTGGTGCTGCAGATGACAGAAGACTTGTGTACGGTCCAGTACGCTGAAGATGAAGCTTTACGTTAAATGCTTTGTTACATCCTGTCGGAGTGGAAAGAGTTAAATATTTTACTGTGAAACACGGAGCTTAAACTTCCTGTGAGGAAAAACGAGCAGCTCCACCCGACTCTGCAAAGAAACAGTAACTTCAGTGAAATCTCGTCACTTAAATACTGTTCAGTTATTCAGCTGGTTCAATGCCGATGATCAACACACAGTAAAATTTACTCTCATCAGAGGTCGAGACATCACACCTGAGGTCGGGATCACATGGGAAAGATTTTATTTTATTATTCTGAAAGGGTTCAACAGGAAGAGCAGAGGCTGTGAGAGGCGTTCAGGGTTTCCTTCAACCCCTTTAAAACCTGAGCTAATGAACTTTATTTCTTTCAAAAACATGGGGAGAGAGCAGTGAGCAACGGAACAAGAAAATACCTGAAAATTAGTAAAGAAAAAACTCGTAAAATGTTCAGTCGATTTTATTGATTGATTGGTCAAATAATTTTCAAATAAATTATTTGAAAATCAGCAAAAAAAACAAAACAGTAAAAAGAGGAAATTACGCAAAATTAGTAGAAAGTTACAAGAAATTATCTTTTTTTTTTGTTTACAAGAAATTACCCAAAAACAAGCAATAGAAAAATAGTAAAAAGGTAAAAGAAATGACCTGAAAATGACCAAAAACAAGAGAGTAAAAACTTACAAGAAATCACCCAAAATTTTGCTGAAAAAAAGGTAAAAAGTTACATGAAATGAACAGTCGTGGTCAGGGCCATTATGTTTTCAGGTTGTTTGTTCGTCCGTCTGTCCCATTTCCGTGAACGCGATATCTCAAGAAACACCTTGACAGAATTTCTTCAGATTTGGCACAAAACGTCCACATGGACTCAACAATGAACTGATTAGATTTTGAGGGTCAAAGGTCAAGGTTATTGTGTCCTATTCTTAGCCTCAGCGCTAGACGCTACTAAACCCCCCTAGATCTGACGCACTGCTCCTTTAATGTGGCGGTGAGCTCTGATAGTGAACGGACCTTCAGGCGATAACAGGAGAGAAACACCTGTTTAGGTTAATTTACGAGCGCTTCAGGCTCGTTCAGGAACACGTCCCATGTGATCACGACCTCGACGCTTCCCAGATTAATGTCAGTTTCCTGTGTGAGGTGATGACCTGTTGAACCTCATGGAGGTCAGGGAGGGTGGAGCTGAACTGACGGACTCCTCTAAACTCTGAGCTGCTGATCCAGCACGCTTTAACAGAACGGGACAATGGACTGATGATGATGATGATGATGATGATGATGTCAAAGACAAAATGATGGACAATCCAGAGAGGCTTCTCTTGCATAAACACTGTGAGCGACTCTGAACGAGGTTTAAAATGAGGGCAAATCGACTGACCCACATTTTTATACATCAGGAGGAAAAAAAGAGAAACCTGCGTCATCCAAAGACTCCGCCCCCCAACACCCCCCACCCCCACCCCCCATCCCAAAATAACCCCATCAGTGTTTTTCAAGGTCCAGTTTCTTCAGGTTTCTTCAGGTTTGTTTTGCTGCCTCGAGAGTGTCGTTTATTTTTGCTGAGTTGACGGACGACTCGTCACTTCGCGCTGGATCAAAACTGTGACTCAAGAATTCAGGAACGACAAGAACTGGATCTGCTCAGAGGATCATTCAGCGTCAGTTTCGGGGACTCGTGGACAAAGCGCAGCCTGTAAAAGTTACTGATGTTAAAAAAAAAAAAAAAAAAAAAGAATCCGAATCACGACTTTTCGTCTTTATGGATTTTTGTTTTTGTGCGTGTGGACACACGACTTCCTTTGACCCAGGTACAGGACATGAAACTGTCTACGAGGATTTGATGGAGTCCTGAGTTTTACATCCGCTGTCACATTCTCAACTTTTGGTTTTGGGAATCAATACATGTTAAAAATGTTTGGAGATGTCCTGGATTGTTTGAAGCTTTCTTCATTTACTTATTCTTCAACAGTGCTGTCTTTTTTTCTCCATTCATTCAACAGTTAAAACCGAACGAGTGAACACAAACCAGAATCTGAAATAAGGGACTGTTCATCACTTATGAGGGGAGGGGGTGTAAAAATGTAAATGTAAAAAAAAATGGAAGCACTGTGGAGGGACTCTTTAACTTGTGTTTTGGCTCAGGGGAGGTGCATTTTAATTTAAATGGTTATATTTTCTTTTTATTTTACGGCTGATTTTTAAAGAAAACATGCCATTGTGGTAATTTTTCTAAATTTTGGTGAGAATTTTTGGCAATTCCTAAAGAAAATGCTGTCGTTAAAAATCACCAAAATCTCACCATTTATCATGCAAACTGTAAAAAAAAAAAAACACATCACGTGTGACAAACGCTTCTGTCAGGAAAAAAAACAAAAACAATTGGGAGCTTAAAATATTATTTAATCAAAATCACTTTATTTTATGCATTTTTGCCAAAAATAAACTGTACAACAAAAGTGAAAAACTGAGGCTTTTTTTTTCAATACCAGAATTTAGTCTCCAACTTTTAACTTTCAAACATAAAAAAGCGTACGTTTTAAAAATTGAATTTATGGTAAAGCAGTGGGTCGTGCAGTTTCTGCCAGTCACTCAGGGAAGCTCAAGGAAAAATATTAGTTGCTCTAGGGCTGGTGAAAATATAACAAAACAAAAAAAGATGTCACACCGCAGCCACCCCCGTCCACTGATAAGTAAAGAACGGTCCCTAAGAAGTCATGAAAAGTGAATTGTTTAAGCTCTGATTAATAAAACAGTTGGTGTGAACGTTGCACGTCTTTTATAACGTGAGAAACATCTCGTCTCCATTTTGTTTAAATTATCCACAGAATAAAATCTGAAGATGAAAACATTAATATTCATCTTTCACTTCATGTCTTCACTGTTATTAATAATTGATTGTGTGTGTGTGTGTGTGTGTGTGTGTGTGTGTGTGTGTGTGTGTGTGTGTGTGTGTCAGACATTTATTACAAATACAAACATCTCAGTGTTGTGATCGTTTGATTTCTGGTGGTACAGCATAAGGTGTGAAATGTGTGCGTATCCCGATGACATCAACCACACATTTTCCCTGCATGATCTAATCTGTAGCATTTCATTTCCTCACTGTCGTCCAGTCTTTGGAAAATATTCCTGACCTCTCTGTGTTTCCACTAATTTCTCCTCCTTTAGGAAAATGAAATGAAAAAACTAAAAATCCTCATGGTGACTTCTGCTTTTTGTCTTAAAACGAAAAAGGAAGAAGTGAATTGCCAGAAACCATCAACGGACCACTTTGGACTTTTGCAACAAAAACGGCTCTGTCTTTGTGTTTTTGGTTTTTGGTTAAAAAGAAAAATGAGAAAACTTCTATTTTGGTTTGTTTAGTTTTTAAATTACAAATGAGTATCCAATGATGCCCCGACCAAAATCCCAGTAAATACTCAGACCAGCCTGTCTGGCACCAACAACCACGTTCAAAGTCACTTCAATCACCTTTCTTCATCATTCTGATGCTCCGTTTGAACTTCAGCAGCTCGTCTTCATCATGTCTACATGACTAAATGTTAATGAGCTGCTGACACATGATTGGCTGATTAGATATTTACATTAACAAGCAGTTGAACAGGTGTACCTAATAAAGTGGCCGGTGAGTATATATTAGGGGCCATTCTGCATAATTAATACTTTTGGTACTTTGATATTTTTGTGCTTTTATTTGAATATAATTTTAAACGCAGGACTTTTACCTGTAACGGAGTATTTTTACATTGTAGTTTTGGTGTTTTTACTTCCGTAAAACATCTGAATACTTCTTCCACCACTGTTTATTCCAGTTAACCAGAAATCGCTCTTTAGATAAAATAATTTTAGCGGTTATTTTTTAGCCTACGTCTGGACTGTTTGTTAACTTTGAGTGGGAGAGAGGTGGCACAAAAAGGGGGAGATGTCAAATATTTTTCAAGCACTGGAGAGGGACTTATGTTTTTAATTTTTTCTCAGGGGAGCTTTGAAAATATGTAAATGGTTGTATTTTGTATTTATTTTAATTTTATTTTAATATATTTCATCATGATAAACATATATACATTGTATTATTATTTTTAAGGAAAATGTATTCCAAACCTGTGGGAGACATGTTTTCTTTAAAAACTGCCAAAATTACACCATTTATTACAGTCAGAAACTGCGAAACAGAAATTCATTTCGGATTTTCGAATTTTTGACGGTCCTTGGACACGTCATGTGGGACGAACCTTTCTGTCAGAAAAAAAAATCTGAGCTTAAAATATGACTTTACTCTGTCTCGTCTAGAATTTGGCCAAAAATAAACCGTTTGCACGACAAGCGTGAAAAACTGAGGCTGTTTTGATCCCCAGGATTTTGTCTTCAATATTCGGAGCTTCGGAGGGTCAAAATAATAAAAAAGAAGTCGTAGCTCAGCTCAGCTGCTCCTCCTCTGATAAATAAGGAACAGTCCCTTAACCACAAAAAAATTTAATTTGAAATTTTAAACTTTTAATTTAACATATAACTTTCTTCGAGATTATATTAATATGCTTAGCGGAGTAAAAACTAATTGATTTTCTCATTTAAAATAATTATTTAATTTATATTTAATGGAGAGAGGCGGAGTGACGTCAGAGTGGCGCCAACTCCGTCGTCCCCCGTGTTGTTTTCCGCTGTAATGGCGGACCGAGAGGACGAGAGGAGGAATGGCGGAGCGTCAGCAGCGGCGCCATGTTTCTCACCGCAGATGTCGCAGGTAAGAAGCTCAAATCAACAGCGATTTTGACGCCAGTCCCGTCCTCACATTGAGCGGTGTGTATGTTAATATCGTAGCTTCTCGTTTTACCGCGTCTTGTCTCATTGTGGCGAAGAACATTAGAACTGTTAACGGTTAGCAGACCTTAGCTAGCTAGCTAGCTCCTGTTAGCTAACACGGGTCACGGTCAGATTGTACTGTGTGGTGTTGAGGTGTGTCGGTGTGAAGTCAGAATTTTCCGTGTTTTCTGCGGCTCTCATGTAACCTGGCTACACGGGACCTGTCTGTTGAGTATCGGCTTGAGATCGGTTGATGAGTCTCTGTCACTGGTTGTTTGAGTGACGTCACAGATTCTCAGCCGAATGCACATCATTCAATTTGTTGAGTTGTAGCTTTACACAGATGCCACCAAAGGATGCTGTAATGACTGTTACTGTGTTTAACTCATATATAACTTAAAGGGCCAGTGTGTAATATTTGGCATGGTTTATTGTCAATCTGAATCTGAATATTCTACCCATTAATATGTTTATATAAGTGTATAATCGCTATAAAATAAAATTTGTTTGGTTTTCGTAGCCTTATAATTATGCTTTTATATATATATATAGCAAGGGCCTTGCTTT
>NC_065513.1:45929207-45930424 GCF_006386435.1 Epinephelus moara
GGCCTTTTTCCCGAACGCTCCTCTGGTCTCCTGCTCGTGAGGGATTCATTACAATATCGTAACATGGTTTAGATTTCTAAATAAACATTCACCTCGTCGCTAGATAGACCTACTCCTGAAAAACTCGTGCGCAAGGCTTTTTGTCCCTACGAGGCCACCGTCATTTTACCCGACGGAGGGGTGAGCGAGTGAGCCCTGCAATCTAGAATTTGACCACTGATGTCACTGTTTTCAACCCATTTTACACACTGGCCCCTTAATACACTGGGACTGACGGGACGTTAGCGACACTGAATGTATGAGCAAGAATACTGTTATTTAATTTGACAGGTTGTTTTTGGTGTTATTGAACTTTTTAATATGGTTTCCCTGTTTTTTGGTCCACGTTAACAAAATGAGGCCTCTATAAAGTCACAGGTACATCATACGTTAACACTTTGAAACCCAGAGTGACGTCACTTTCCTCGTGCTGCTTTCAGACACCTTAAACCTTTGAAGCCTGAGTAAAAGGCAGTGAGCAACTTGGTAAGAAATGTCCCACAAATTTAAAAAAATCTATATATTTAGAAAATTATTTTTTTAAAAAGTTAAAGTATTATTTTTACGTATTTAAAATTATGGTGCACAATTGTTTTTAAATTTTAAGCACTTTTGCAGGTAATTTCTGTTTTTATTTTAAAATGTTTTTAAATTTCTGTTGTTTTTTTAAATCTAATTTACTTGTTTTTAATTTTCTCTACTAATTTATTGCAATTTTTTGGGGTAATTTCTTCTTTTGTTGCTCACTGCCTTCTTATGTTTTTCAAAGAAATCTAGCCAATTTAGAAAATTTTAAAAAAAGAAAAGCTGGGGAAAATTATATTTGTAATATTATTACATATTTAGATAGGTAGGTAGATAGATAGATAGATAGATAGATAATAGGGATGCACTGAAATGAAAATTTGTGGCCGAAGCCGAATATTATTAAACGCTTGGCCGAATACCGAGTACTGAATACCGAACATCATTGTTTAGTTTTTCATTAGTTTTTGCAGATGAACCCTCCAGATTAGTGTTGTCACGGGACCAAAATTGGGACCCACTGTACGATACCAATGAAAATATCATGGTTCTGAGTAGTATCACGATACCACAGTGAAAATGAGGCAGATGTGCCTTTTGTCATTCATAAAAAGATAAATCACTTTTCTATAATACATCAATGATATTTCAAT
>NC_065513.1:45930657-45933641 GCF_006386435.1 Epinephelus moara
CCGACATTTTATTCCGCCCGTCACGGCACGCCGTTTGATTGCGTTATCAAAACACGCCGCTATTATTCGGCCTTGCTTTTAACTTATTCCACCGAATACCGAATGTGTGTTTTTTTGCAATATTCGGCCGAATATATTCGGTTACCGAATATTCGGTGCATCCCTAATAGATAGATAATATAGAAATATAAAATATATACAAAATTAAGCAGTACTAAAATTTTGAATATTCAGTAGAAATATACAGGAATAGAATATAAAAATCAAAATTGAAGGAGTAAAAAAAGATCAGTTATATCCACAACACAGTAAGAGGTGAGGTAGAGGTTGTAAAAATGTACAAAATAGCTTACAAGTGTAATAATAATTTAAAATTATGATAGACAATTATTATGATTTTTAAGCACTTTTGCAGGCTGTTTGTGTGTTTGTTTTTGATGTCTTGTTTTTAATTTCTTCTTTTTACTAATTTCTTGTATTTGTGGGGGTCATTTCTTCTTTCGTTGCTCACTTTAAATTAGCAATGAAATAATTATTTAAAAATATTATTACACTTTAGCTATTTTGTACATTTTTTACAACCTCTAACTCACCTCTTACTGTGTTGTGGATATAATTGATCTTTTTTTTACTCCTGCAATTTGATATGTTTAGTCTATTCCTGTATATTTCACCTGTATATTTTATTTTTAGTTCTACTTAATTTTATATATATTTCATATTTCTATAATCTCACATCATTTCATTTTGATCTGTTTTTGTTTTCTTTTCTTGTTGCCTTTTACTCAGGGTTCAAAGGTTTAAGGCGTCTGAAAGCAGCACGAGAAAACACAAACACACAAAGTGTTAACCCTTGAGACCTGAGCAAATTAGCTAGATTTCTTTGGAAAAACATGGGAAGAAGACAGACCCAAAAAATTGCAAGAAATTAGTAAAAGGAAAAAATAAAAACAAACAAATAAGGAAATTACCTGCATGAGTGCTTCAAAATCATAATAATTGTGTACCATCATTTTAAATATGTGACAATAATACTTACAAATTAGCCTGTAGGCTATACTTTTTAAAAATAATTTTCTAATTATATTAATTTTTTGCAATTGGTTGGACATTTCAAACAAGAACTGGAACTGGAAATGAGGCTTCAGTGACACTGCACCACTAAAAAGCAGCAACTCCTCACCTGAAGAAGCACGTTTAACATTTTGCAGGAAAAATTAAGATAATGAATTATTAAAATATGTCTGTGGCTTGTTGGATTATAAGGCTAATTGTAAAAAAAATAAACATTTTTAGCTTTTTCATGTCTCTGACAGATTGAAACTGTAGTGAAAGGTGATACCATGTCAATACGATCATCAAAACACCATTTTCACTGCTGATGACAGTATTTTTGAAAGTGTATTTTTGGTGTATATACAGTGTCATTTGTGGATGGTGTGAGTAGATCAGTGTATGTTTCTGTGCTGTAAACAACAACTCATTTGTGGCCTCACCTGTTGATCATTCACACAGGTGTGGCTCTTTACAAGTTGTGATTTCTGCAGACTGAAAGTCGTATTTTACATCTCCGACATTACATTTATTCTTTAACACTGTGATTTTTACATTCTCTGCAACCATGTGCTCTTTCAGGTCAGTCCAGCCTGCAGTGCTACACCTGAAAGCAGCCACATCTGTAAAGCTCCCTCACATGTTGCACCCTTGGTAAGTGGATTCAGTGATGTTTAACTGTAACTGAAGCTCCTGCTGTAGAGTACGTCATGATCTTTACAGCACCAGAGCATCTTTGGTTGCCATCAGTGTACTTTGCCTGGTTGAACACACACAGTCCACCTTATTCCTGAGGGCGGCTCTGTGAAAATGATTATAGGTAAAAGTTCTGATGTGATAGCGGAGGTAGTTAGTCACACTCGTCTTGGTGGCTGACCCCCAATGGTGGTTATTTTGAAACTAATTCAACTTTAATTTAGTAAATATAGCTGTTTTTTTAAACATTTAATTAAGTAACATTAAATTAATGTGTTCTATAATGTTCTCATGGAACTCTGGTACCTGTTGTGCTGTCCACGTCTGTAACGTTACTAACGGCCAGACTACGCTAAATTCATGACTTCAATTACAGTGTGTTGAACATGCACCCACAACAAAAACAGATTTCCATCGCCATCCAGCTTAGGGCTGGGCAATATGAACAAAAAAATCATGTCTCAGTATTTTCTATGAAATTAGTTACATGTTCAGCTGCAAGTCAGAGCCACATTTGAGATGTCAGGAGCACTTTTAAAAAAAACAGTCTGTGATTAAAATAAAATGCAAAAACAGAGATTTTATTCCCTGTTTGAAAATACATAGCTGCACAACATGTACATGAAAAATGACATCAAATAAAGAGCAGGGCTGTACGTTAACTGCACGCAGCACTGGAGCTACAGAGGTTTGAAGGTTTGCAGTACAGGACACTAAACTATAACATGACTATAAAAGTATGTGTGGGCGGAGTTACAAAGAGGTTTTCCATCTGTTGGCTTTCAAATGAATCTAATGCTGAAAAATGATTTAAATATTTTAATCTTATTTCTGCTCAGAGCATCAACAGAGAGGTCATCCATTAGTCTGGACTTTAGACCTTTAAATGTCTTAAAATTTCTTAAATTCAAAACACACATTAAACACACAGTAAACATGGCTTCAAAGCAACAGTTTCAAACACAAGTACACAAATCAGCTTCACTATAACTCGCAGCATTCACAGACAAACACTTGTCTTTATCTGGACACATTTTCCCACAAATACAACATGCTGAAGTTATTAGCACAAGCTTATGGCATTTTACATTGTATGAATTAGCCTAGCGGCTAGCAAGTCCCCTACTCATATGAAGCCAGGGACAACAGCAACATTTAACAAAGGTAACGGCACATAATTCAGCTCCATTACAACTCATATATATATACACATGTATATATATATATATATATAT
>NC_065513.1:45935762-45938487 GCF_006386435.1 Epinephelus moara
TATATATATATATATATATATATATATATATATATATATATATATATATATATATATATAGTAGGTTAGTTAAATTAAATTAAAGTTTTCCAGCAATATATAAATTGAGATATTTTACAGCAACACACATGTAATCAACCCTAACCCATACAGTGGTGGTAAAGTTACTAAGTACATTAACACAAATCCTACTAATAAAACATGATGATGATTTCACCAGCTGTAGCATTAAAAGAGAGCAGCCCTCGCGAGCTGCTCTCTCCCTGCCTGCAGGGCTGAGGGACTGTTTGCGCTTTTACACACGGGTCGGTGGTGAAGTGGTGCACATGACTCGTGCTACGGACAGACGGACGGACAGACAACCACGTATCTAAAACAGGTAATACATCTGGCTACATCTTTCCCACATCAAAGATCCATGATCACCTACACTCGCTTGCGTAAAAGCGCACACAATTCCGTGCCCTCTCACCGCGGATGCTGTGATTTGATGGCCCGGTACTCATTGTAGCCCACTCTTTTAAGACCCAATAATAATAATAATAAGCTACTGTGGACCTATATGTCATGCCTTTTAATGAAATTACCAGAGGAGTTTGCTGCTTTGCGATGCTGCAAAACTGCGCGGCTACAGGAATTGTCAAGATATTGTTGTCATAGAAACGAAAACCCTCGTGAGCGTTTTTTTTGGGGGCGCACAGACGCTTCATCCCAGCGCGCCGCAGCGCCCTTCCAGCGCCTTTCTGCCAGAAAAGGCGCTATGTGGACATAGGGCCTAACTGTCTCACAGCAACATCTTTAACAGCCCAGAAACCTGCTGTTGAATGATGTTCAAATGATGCTCCATGATCTGCTGACATCATGATGATGGAGAGTCAGTTGGAGGATCAGAAGATGATACATTTCTTTTCGTATTTCTGTTTTAGTTTGTATATTTCTTGCTCATGTTTTGTCTTCAAGGTCTCTGTCTCTTCTTTCAGAGATTTTTCTTTGTGACTTGAGAGGTTTTGTAACAGACTGTACTCTTTGTCATGGCTCTCTTCATTCTCCTGCATCTGTCGCTCATGCCTTTTCTTCAGTTCCTGTATTTCCTCCATGTGCTTCTCTACCAGCGCTGTAAAGTCCTTGGTGTATTTCTGTCTGAACTCATTGAACTCTTCAGCTTGTTTTCTGGCCTCATCTTCATACTTCCTCTTCATTTCCTCCAGTTTTTTCTTATAGTTTTCCTCTAATTCTTTTCTCTCCTTCTCCTCTTGTTCTCTTCTGATTCGATCTTCTTCTTTTCTTTTCTTTTCATAATTTTCTCTTTCCTGCTCGTATTCTTCTTGGAGTCTTTTAAGTCTTGTTTGCTCCTCTTGTCGTCTCTGTTCATTTTCTTCATGTCGTTTGTCCCACCATTCTTGTCTTTGCTTCTCCCAGTTCTCTTTTTGCATTTTCATCTCTTCTTTACTTTGCTCCATCTCTCGGTCAAGTTTTTGTTCCCACTCCTGTCGTTGAATGTCTTCCTGCGCCTTCCTCTTCCTTTCCTCTTTGTCTCTAATTTCCTGTTCTTTCTTTCTCTCCTCACGCTCCTTGTTGATGTTTTCCTTCATTTCTTTAAGTTGTTCATCTCTCAGTTGTCTCTCCTGTTCAGTGTCAGCTTTCTGTTGTTCCATTCTTTTCTTCACTGCCTCCATTTCCTCCTCATGTTTTCTCTGAAGCTCCTCCCTCTGTCTCTGCATCTCTTCTTCCTTCTCCTTCAGGATTCTCTTCACTTCCTTCTGTATGGCTTCTTCTGCCTCTTGGAACATCTCTGAGGTGTAGCAGTTGCAGCCATTTTCCATCAGCATTCTGTTGGACTTCTCTATCAGCTCTCTGACTTGTGTGCGGTCTGTCTGATCTTTGTTATTGAAGACCTGGTATCTTCCTCCACAGTCATTTATCAGTTTTTTCAAAAAGTCATCACAGTCTTCAATGTAACTCTCAGCTGACTCACTGAGTTCGTCTCCTCTGGTGAAGATAATGATGATGAATTCTTGTGAATTCTTGCCAAAATATTTCTTGATCAGTTCCACAGTATCTTTCTCCTCTTGTGTAAAGCGGCCGATCTGCAGCACCAGTAAGAACACGTGAGGTCCAGGAGACAACATGCTGATGCATTTTACAAGCTCCTGTTGAACATCGTCATTGGACAGAGTCGTGTCAAACAGGCCGGGGGTGTCGACCACAGCGACAGGTCGTCCATCAATCTCTCCTGTTGCTTTCTCACAAACCTTAGTGACAGACTTTGACCAGGCTTTAGATTTAAAATGTTTTTTGCCCAAAATGGTGTTTCCAGTTGCACTCTTCCCACTGCCAGTCTTCCCAATCAGCACCATCCTGAGACACTCTCTGCTCTGACTGATGTCATCAGTTCCCATCTCCTTTTTCTGTTTGAGATCCTGCAGTTCAGCTTTAAGTCTTGAAACATTCTCCATCTGAGCCTTGGTGAACGTGTCCTTTATGAAGCATCTGGATCCTTCATCTCTCATCTTTTCCACAGCATCCAACAGCTCTGGGATCTGCTGCTGGTCCTTGATGTTGAGAACAACATATCTTCCTCCACAGCTCTGACAGAGCTCCTGGATGTCTCTGTTCTTCTTTATAAAGTTGACAACATCTGGAGTTGTAGGATCTGACTCCACAGTGAACAGGATCAAGGTGAAGTCATTGACTCCAGAGCTGAATGTGTTCCTGATGGTCTCTA
>NC_065513.1:45938880-45939699 GCF_006386435.1 Epinephelus moara
ATCTAAATATGAGGCTGAAATCAGCACACTCACATGATGAGATCTCTTCAGTCACCTCCCAGTGCTGTCCACTAGATATTATGTTAATCACCACTGATTTGAAACATTAAATATATTTTGAGGGTAAGGTACACCAAGCAAATTATGTTTTCTATTAACATGAGGAAATGTTGCGACTGAACTTATCAGTTAAATGTTCACTGATGATGTGTTTCAGTTATTTTCCTCCAAAATAGCTAAACTTGCTTTATAATTTCAACTCGTAGTGACTAGAGCATGTTTTTATTTATTATTAATATTATTATTATTTTTATTTACATTTAATCAAAACCACAATATTTCCTTAACCCTTAACCAAAGTGCCCTTTGTATGCTGGCCATCCCTCCATGAATGTAGTGTTTCATAACCTAAAAGGAACGTTGTCTCTCAGCATAATTCAGGCAGCGATTACGTTGCCACAACAACATAATTAGGAAAACAGTTTAGTGGGGGTGTAAGTCATCAGTTCCATCAAGACTTGAGATCATATTGACAATTATGATATTTGCTAATATTAAAAGTCTGCCATGAAACCATTTCGACTCGATGTGATTCAGGGGCCTGCGATCGATATGAGAGGATATTATCTGATCATGTAACACTGTCTGTTACAGAAGAAGCTGACACTGCTTTCTGTTTTGCTTTTGGCCATGAAAGATAAAAACACATAAATAATGTAAATAAGTTGGGATCAGTTAACCTTCAAGGCTTTCAGCCAGAAAGACCTTTATAGAAGAAATACTTCCATTTTAACCCAAACAATGATCTAATTCCTAAAA
>NC_065513.1:45942498-45953867 GCF_006386435.1 Epinephelus moara
TTTGTGTTCCTCAGTGAAGTCTTCAGGCTGTAGAACCAGCAGGAACACATGAGGTCCAGGATCAGAGAGTCTCACACAGTTTTCTACATGTTCTGACAGTTTGTCTTCAGAGATGTTGAGATGCAGCAGATCTGGAGTGTTGATCAGAACTATTTCTTTGTCTTTCAACTGTCCTCTTTCTGTCAGACAGCAGTCTGGTTCTTCCTCAGTGTTGAACACAGTCTCTCCCAGTATGAAGTTCCCCACTGAACTCCTCTGAGACCAGCTGTTCCCCAGCAGAACAACCCTCAGCTCAGACACTGTGGAAAACAAACATTTATAAAAGGTGAAAAACAGATCAACTCAGACCTGGATTTGTTTATTGATCATTTTATTGCTGTTTAACTTGAGGGTTTAGTTACTCATAGATTTTAGCTACATAACACTGTAAACTCAGATATTCAAATAGCATGATAACAGTTCAGTTTGACTCACTGAGAGGTGGCAGCAACTCAAAGCTGCTGCTGCGCTTCAGAGGATGAAGATCATCTGTGATTGGAGGGACACAGCATTTGTTCACTTAATCACATGTGATCTATAGTAGACCTTCTCCAAACAGTAACACTGTCATCATTCACATGTCCCATGCAGTGTTCTGAAACTTTTGACCAGACAAAGCTCAGATATTGTAATAGCATGAAAACAGTTCAGTTTGACTCACTGTCAGGTTGCACATAATCATAGCTTCTTCTGCGCTTCAGAGGATGCAGATCATCTGTGATTGGAGGGACACAGCATTTGTTTAATCACATGTAATCTACATTACACCTTTGTGACACAGTAACACTGTCATCATTCAGATGTCTCATACAGTCTTCTAAAACTCTGGACCAGATCTGAAACACACACATGGAAAATCTACCAGAACCCAACATAAACAAAAAAGAAAAACTCAATTTTAAAGTGACTCTCGTACAGTCAGACTTTATTTAGAACCGATTTAGAACCGATCTTGAAGATGTGAACAGGCCCAAACAGAGAGACAATACTAACAATGGCAGCAGCACGATGCTCCACCAATGAACAAGCAGCTGTGATGTAAAAGAGCAACATTAAGAAAAGGCAAAATAAACAATTGAATGCAGCCTTGTATTTATTAATTTCTAGTTCATTTGCTGTTGAATTTCAGGGGTTTAGTTACTCATAGATTTTACCTATGAAGTAATTTACTGAAATACTCTAAAATAGCAGGATATCATAATTCAGTCAAACTCACCATCAGGTGGCAGCAACTCATAGCTGCTACTGCGCTTCCGAGGATGTGGATCGTCTGTGATAGTGAGGACACAGCATTTGTTTACTTAATCATGTAAATCACACTTAATCTGTGTTATCTATAATAACATTTAGCATTTATAGTAGACCTTCTTAAAGCAGCTGTGCGGAACTTTTTACCATTAATAAAACTGTCCCTAGTTCGTATCACCCCCCCTTGAAGAGCCGCATATTTATTTGAACCCAACAGTGACAAAAAAGCCTTTCTCTATATGGCTATTTAGCGTAGCCTGGCGCGGGTCGGACACAGCGGAAGTCAGCAAACCAGAATACGGCACCCGGAGGCGGAAGTAATTCTGCACGCCCGCAGCGGCCCGCAGCCATTAAACCACAGAAGAAGAATGAGCCGTGTTTACAGAGAGTATTCTTCGAGTAAGCGGTACGCAACGGGCATTGCTGAACACATAACAGTTTTACCAGATGTATCTATAAGGACTTGGTTGTACTTTCGATGTCATGGCGGATAAAGAAGGAGCACCATCTAAAAGAAAAAGAACAGAAGAAGGCTAACGGGACAGTGATAGGGCTCGAGCCCAAACGTGTGTAAACCTCGGTCGGGCATTCACCAAGTGGAGAGAGCTGAGAGATTTGAAAGGTTTAAAACTGATCCCTAGTTGGCCCTTTTCCTAATCGACAGGTATGTCATTTTTGTTTTTATTTAGAGAATATACCGCAACTTGTTAGACGTTGTTTCACTTCAATATATGATGACATGGAAGTTATAAGCAAGCTAAATGTAACGTTAGCTGATGTGAACCGCTTTTGTCTAGTAACGTTACAACAAACACCACAAAATTATCTGTGACTGTGACCATGAACACAAATATACAGCAGGCAGTTGTCCTCAGTTTATAAGAAATTCAGAGCTACACCAGAACATTTATGAACAGGTCTTACTTTACTACTAACTTGTGTGTAACGTTAGCATGTTAGCATGTTTCCACTAATTACTTGGACTGACCTAACGTTAGTAACGTTAGCTTTGCAAGCGAAGGCTGTAGGTAACAGATTTACTGTGTTGTCTCACTCTCCAAAACAAATGCATGCGGTAATTGCCGGCTGCAGTCGGAATTTTACGACACCAGGCTTCAACCAAAGGGAGCGCCATAATCAACGAAAATGTAAAGTTCCTCACAGCTGCTTTAAGACAGTAACACTGTCATCATTCAAATGTCCAATGCAGTCTTTTAAAACTCTGATTCAGAGAGCAGGCGTAGTGAAAACTGTGTTTGTTCACCCTCAGCTGAGGGAAAATGCCAAGTCTACCAACATGCACGCATCCTGCATACAAAGCACGCATTTCTTACCCAAAGTACGCAGGTACAAGAAGTCTGCTGAAAATACGCAAAAAAAGAAAGTGTCTGGTTGGCTATTTTAATGTATATACACCCCTCGGATTAGATCAGATGTGAATTGGTGCTTTTTTCGCATAGCCTAGCGTTTCACCTCAACAGTTTTCATTGGTCAAAATGTGCCCTAAACTTTGTCTGAAACAAAGCAATCCTCCCGGTACCGTCCTGCAGCCTATGTTTTGTCAATGAGAGCGCAACCGGTGTTTCACGGGGCTCTGCCTACCGTGAGAGATGGTACATGTGCAGAGAATTATTATAATATTTAAAGATTAGGCCTATTATTATATCTCCTCTTGTTAAGATAATGTTAATCTCGATTATTTGATGATCTGTGTTTTTGTTGAAATGTAACATTAGCCAAGTCAGTGAGGTCGTGGTTAGATGTCCCTTAGCTAGCTAACGTTAGCTGTATTGTTTTCTCGCTCACTAGCTTGCGTTAACATTAGCTATCATTTTAGAATAGACCCTTCTGCTTTGGTAAGTGCCTTTGAAATGATTTTCTGACACTTGTTAACACGAGCACCATTCTTAAAGAGGCTGCATCTGATTTTTTTACCGGCGAAGTTACCGGTGGTTGAAAGGACTGTGTTTTGGCAGGAGTGAAGCTAATGCGAAACACGGTCCTGTGAAGGGCTAAATCTGTGGGTGTTTCATTCTTCCAGTTGAAAAGAGCCATCATCTTTTACATAGCGTGACCAAAGTGGATAGTACTTTATTATGAAGTACTTCATTGGAATCATTCAGAAAAGTAATGGCATTGACAGGGTGTCACGTTTGGGCTAAATAGGAGGTGAGGAGAAAGGAGAGAAGTGTGAGGAGAGGAGCAGAGTGTGAGAGGAAGAGAAGGCAGGTAAAGTTGTCTGTAGAGTATAAAGGAAGAGAAGGCAGGTAAAGTTGTCTGTAGAGTATAAGACACTTGAACATCTTTTACATATCTTTAAGCTGACCAAAGTGAAAATATTACTCTGACTGCTGGGGCACAAAGTGACCAGCATTGAAAGGTTTTAGACTTATGAGCAAGCTTGTTGCAGGTAGACAACAACAATGTCAGACGAGGAGCAGGATGAGAGAGTGAGCACCCCTAAAAAAAGGACACCATTCTGTTTGGGCTAAATAGGGGGTGTGGAGAAAGGTCAGTGAGGAGGAGCAGTGGGAGAGAGGAAGACAAGGCAGGTGAGTTGTCTGTAGAGTGTACACTTCACTCCCAAGGGTGCATCTTTTACATAAAATACTCACCACCACCATAAATTGATGCAGAATGGGCACACATTGGTGCATAGAAATTCAGTAGAATGCAGTAATATCAGCTGGGCCAGAATTTTGTCTTTTTGTTTACAGACAAAAAAGGCTAACGCACACTGTAAAACATTTTATGACTGGTGTGTAGGACAAAGCATCAAGCTTGCAGGTAAAGGAAGGAAAGGTCCCGCACACTGTAGTCAGACAAAGAAACTTTGTTTCGAAACCTTTATCTGGAAATACATTTTTGTATTTACCAGTGAGGACAGTGTGCGGGACCTTTCCTTCCACTTTTTGTTTACATAAATATAGTTCCAACACAAATTGATGCAGAGTGAACACAAATTGGTGCATAGAAGTTTAGTAGAATGCCGGAATAGCTCAAGTATTTGATGCTCAAAAATGCCAATGTTAAAACAAAATCTTTGCCGCTGGTGGTCAGGGTTTCCAGCTTTGGGTATCTGAGTGAGACTTCGATGTGCTAAAAATCTTGGCTCGCGTGCTTTGTGTGCTTGCAAATTTTCAACTTGCGGGCAAAGCGCACTCGCATGTGTACTCAATAATATTCTCCAAGGTTGTTAGGTCTGGAAAATGTGACTTTTCTATTCCAGAGAGAGACGTAACCTTAACTCTGGGTTAGTAACTGTGGTGACTGACTCTGTGAATTTAACCTGCTCGCTGGCAGGCTTTCATCTACAAACCCTGAGTTTCTGTCTGTCTCCTTCCTGACAGAGACAGACACACAGTGTCATTTCTTCATTGATTCAGTTTGTATCAAAGTGTGAATCAAAGAGCATTAATTCAAAATCAAAATCCTGGTTGAACATCAAGTCACTCCTATAGATAGATAGTCTATCTGCATGTTTTCGTTATCAGATAGTGGTCAGTTGTTCCAAGATTGAGTCACCCCAGAGCAGGGGTAGGCAACCTGCAACTCCAGAGCCACATGCTGCTCTTTACACCCTCTCCACTGGCTCCCTGTGGCTTGGACATAAAATTATATGGAAATGAATAAGTGTTATTTTGTAACATTCAGACTTTAATTTGTCATTATTGTGGGCCCAGAGTGATTATTGCATTCTGCAGCTGTCAATATGTGTAGCCTATACATCGAATTAAGAAACACTTTAACGTTTCATCAACTTAAATGTCATACGGCTACGACCTTGTGCTTTTTCCTCTCATTCCTCTCCTCCACATTTTGCTGAACTCAAGTAACAGTGGTTAACCTAGGGTCTCTCTAGCAAGGCTAGCTATGGATTCCAAATTCAAAAAAGGAAAAGTCTTGGAGTAAAATAGAGGATTTAATAGTGTGTTACCTTTGTTCAGATCTGTGTTGTGGCTTTTTTTTTTTTTTGGCCAAAAATGTCTCTTTTAACAGTAAAGGTTGCCGACCCCTGGCCGAGAGTAAAACATCTGAATGTCCCTGTTTTTGCTTTTTTTTTTAATCAAGGTAACACCGTGACTCCTTGCACACAAGACAGCTGTCAGTTTGAGCATGTCAGCTGAAGCCTGAACGTGTTTTAACAGCATTTCAGTGACTGTGTTTAAATTTACTATGTTTGTTAAAGTAGCTGAAATAAAGCCACTGAAGGCTGTGGAGCCAAAGATTCAAATAGATTGAAATTTAAATTCTACTCTATTTCAAACTCCACGCCTTTTCAAGTGCTCATCACCAAACACATTATTACTGGATCTGATTGAGAGCTAACAGTCATGTCTTTATGTCTGTGATCTATAAAATCTTTGACTATATTTTCCATCTTCAGTTATTGGCTCCTGTGTTTTGTTCCCATCAGATTAAAGCTGAACAAATATATTCAAAATGTAATGTAGGCTACAGCCTAATGATGAATTAATGGACAACACTGAATGAAACTTCATTATGTTCATTTACTGACACTTTTCCCTGCTCTTTATTTTGTTTTGTTTTTTAACTTGGACCTATTATGCTTTTTTCAGGGTGATAGTGATATAAATATGTAATATTGGGGTCTAGTGAAATAGATTTATGTGCTTTAATGTTCAAAACAAACATTATTTGTCTTGTACTGCTCAGTGCTGCAGCCTCTCTGTCTGAAATGCTGTGTTTGGGCTGATGTCCCGCCTCCCCAGCAGCCCAGTCTGCTCTGATTGGTCAGCTCACTCAGTCTGTTGTGATTGGTGCTACGCTGAGAGCATGAATCGGAAACGTCACGCCCCTTACCTTATCTGACTTCACCCAAAGAGCATGGATACCAAGAGCCGAAGCTCAATAGAACGCCCCATAGCAACAAATTCCCCCATGGTTTCATCCTACCGCCGCCATTTTGGACTGTCAGCAGACCGCAGCAGACCCGCTTGCATACAAAAACACACAGACACACTGAAGTATATCGTTATTACTTATGCTTACAATGCTACTCACCTCGTGATAGCTTGGTCACAGCTGATTTTTCACGTTTTTGTAAAGCAAAATATAGACTTTAAAAAAACAAAACGAAGAAAAACGGCCTAGATGGCATCTCTACACATTACATCCACTTATGAGAAGATTAACTTCATTACTCCTTCAAAATCACCCCATAAGCCAATCTACCAAAAAAAAAAAAAAATAATAATAATAAAAAAAATCAATATTTTAACTAGAAACACATTAATGGCGACGTCACATAGTCAGGAATAAAGATTTATTTACAGTTTGTACAGTAAGGGGACAGTAATAATAATAATAATATATAAGCTATTTTAATATGATATATTTTAATGCTAAAGCAGTAATCAGTTCTGATATAAATGGTCCAAGAGGCCATATATAGGCCTATATATACATATATACATATATCTTCCCACGAAAACTGGCATATTAAATTGACATTAAAACACTTTAAAACGTACACCTCTGTCGGGATCCTTCGGGAAACGGTGGAAGGCCAGGTGCGGAGTGTTCCACCGATAGTTGTTGCAGTTAATTGCACTACACTGTTTTCTTTTACTTTTTTCTCCTCTCTCCTTGACATCTTGCATGTTGTCTGGGCGCAACAGTCCAAGCTCAACAGGCCAAAATGGCGGCAGCGCTACTAGTGGCTGTTGGCAGAAATTCAACAGAGCTTCGGCTCTTGGTATCCATGCTCTTTGCTTCACCTCTGCAGGCTGCTGCTAACAACAGGCTGTGGCTAAGCTAATAATTTTAGTGAAGAAACACAGACTCCGAAGCTGCTTCGAAACAAACACTGGAGCTGGACGTTTCTCCTCAGTGCTAAGTTTTTATTTTGTAGCTGTCTTATATTTCAGCTGTAACATGATAACTGTAACTTATCTGACATTATGGGAACAACTGTATGTCTGTCCTCTGACTGAATGAAGTTAAAAACGTCTGCTGCAGACCAGAGTGCAAATTATACAATGACAACTGGGGGGGGTCAACATTTTCTCCAGGGTGTCAAGGGAACCCAGTACAGCGCAGGCACGTGCTTCAGTTAACAGAAGTCTTACAATCCTTACAGTATCTTGCTTGTTTAACGAAATGTCTGCAGTCTGTAGATGATGATAAACCATACTTTACACCATTTAACAGCTCATGGGGCACACACTGCACCACACAAACAACTTTTGCAGTCAGCGGTCACCAACAAAGCATTCTAGATCTAAACTGCCAGCAAGTCAGACATACATAGAAACAAATGGATCCTGTAGAATAAGGATTTATTTTTCTAGTAGACTATTTTCAAGGTAAGAAAACAGCTCACAAAGTTTGATTTTGAGGTGGTCTATGCCTTTAAGTAGTAGCTAGGTTAATGTTTCAGTTTTCAAAGTACCCTAATGCAATCAAATATACTGTACTGTAGCCTTTGTTCTGTTGTAAGTGTTTTATTCTATTTTAGCTTGTTTTTATTTTATTGTATCTTTATTTTTATTTTTCTGTTTTAACTTTTTAACTCTTTCTTCTATATTGATATTTTTATATTGCCTTTGTATTGCTTCTACATTTTTACCAAATTGATACTGTATGTTGATATTAGTGTGTAAAGCACTATGAGTCAAAATGTAGCGTTGTCTCTACAACTAGCTAACGTTAATCCATTGTCTCACTGCTTGACTGAGCACCACTGTAAGCTAACATTCACATAATATATGACATCTTACATTGAAATGCCGAGCCATAGACACACGTTAGCATTCATCTGTAGTCTAGACACCTGACACAATATAATTCTGAAACTCTGAAAGTGAGAAAGTAAAGTGTAGTGTAGCTAGATAGCTACTTACATTCATTACAGCACTGTGTAAATGCAGCGGCAAGTCTTTTTTTTTTTTTTGATGCACCGACGCCCCCCCCCCTAAAAACTTGGATGTGAGCTAGTCAGTGCAATGATTTGAGTGACGCAGGCAGACAAGACGTTCGCCTAGACGAAATGGTATAGTCCACTTTAGGGGTGTCTGAAATTGTACTACAAGCTTCATCCTGGCATGAATATGGAAAATACTGTATATTGTAATATTCATGATTACTGATAAGAAAGATAAATGTTTCAAACCCCCCAATCTGTTATTTATACCTCTTTTAGGGGGGATGAAGTCGTAATTGGGGGGGGGGGGGGTCAAACCCCCTGTAATTCGCACTATGCTGCAGAGTACAAAAGGTTTCTAACAATATAGTCAGTTTCTACATAACGTGGAAACACCAACAGCAGCACTCAGCTGTTATTTGACGTGGTGTAAAGAATAACTCCTTTTTAATCTAAGCAGGCTACCAATATTAATATAAATTCTGCTTCTAACACATTCCCCGTGAAAACCACAAAGGTTTTAACCCGTGATCAATTTTACCACAGCAGATTGAGATGACAGATTTCTGTATTATACAAAAACAAATGAATAGAAATAACTGGTCACATTCAGAAGTCTTAGCTGTCATGTTTACTGAAACCATTCTACTAAAATGTAGCTGCATTTTATAATCATCTTCACCTTGTGTTTGTAATCTATTTTGCAGTTTTTTAAACTTCACTTCCACTTCCTGTCTGCCCACCGCGCTACTGTCTGTCCCAAATGAGAAATGAAAAAAGGAATTGGCTGAATGTCCGCAGACCCATTCAATATTCAATCCAAAAATGAATAATGGTAAAACGAATCGGCAAAAATCAAAAACAGGCCGGGTTTGATTGTTTTTTCATTATTTGATTGTGACACCAAAAATGGTTTTCTTGGGTACTCTTGTTTTTTTGTTTTGAATCAAATAACAGATTTACCGTTTTTGGATTTTGAATTACGAATGAATTACGAATTATCCGATGACACCCGGACTAAAGTAGTCAAATACAGGCGATACTAATATGTGAAATGATTAAAGAAACTGGTATTATTTTATGTTGTTGCCTTTCAGTGGTAAAGAATTGTGGGATGTGTTTGGGTTCATCTTAGAGAAAAGATGCCACCGAAGATCTGTTGGCAAACACATGATTAACACTGTGATGAATGTTCTTACTGTGAGTCCCAGGGGTTTCCTCTGTGAGTGAGAGTTGTGGACTGATTTCTGTCACTAAATGCAGTCCTGTAAAAGAATAACAGCATTAATTTAATGTTCTAATTTAGTCATGGAAGATCTGTGTGAACAAAGTCTTCATTGCCTTGTCAGGAATGTTTCTAAACTTACCAGCAGCTATAACAGCACCTGTGATAGAAGTCTGTTTCTCTTTTTGTTTCAGGCTTTGATGATCAGCTGGTAAAACAGATGCTGCATCCTTAAACACATCACAGCTCACATGCTCTCCATTGTTCTCCTTTGCAGTTTGACCCAATCGTGTTAACAGCTCTGGACGTTCAAGGTTCTTCTGCTTCAGGTATCTGTATCTACACATTCTGATCATGTCTTTTAAGGGCTGGTCTGGTTCATCTTTGAAACCTGAACTCTCCTCTCTTGGTGTTGATATCAGTATCAATGAATGATCAAATGATTGATCACTGAAGAGTTTCAGGACTCTGCAGAGTCTCAGTTTGTGTTCCTCAGTGAAGTCTTCAGGCTGTAGAACCAGCAGGAACACATGAGGTCCAGGATCAGAGAGTCTCACACACTTTTCTACATGTTCTGACAGTTTGTCTTCAGAGATGTTGAGATGCAGCAGATCTGGAGTGTTGATCAGAACTATTTCTTTGTCCTTTATCTGTCCTCTTTCTGTCAGACAGCAGTCTGGTTCTTCCTCAGTGTTGAACTTCTTCTTCTTGTTCTTCTTCTTGTTCTTCTTCTTGTTCTTCGTCTTCTCTTCCAGTATGAAGTTCCCCACTGAACTCCTCTGAGACCAGCTGTTCCCCAGCAGAACAACCCTCAGCTCAGACACTGAAATTAAAACATGATTATGAAAGTTAGGCCTGGTATGTTGTGAAGTAGTTTTGTGTTGTCTGTCTACCTGTTACAGATCTACCTGTTACCTGCCTGCAGACTGACTGCCTAATTTGGACTCTTTCCACTTGTAAGATAATCCTCAATAAAAAGTGAAGTAATCTTTCTGCCTCCTCAGCAGTCTGCATTTAGGTCCTTCCCCTGTTTCCTGTTTCCCCTGCTCCCATGACCAGTATAAAGCTTGACTGGACTCACCAGACATTTCAGCCATACTGTCACTCTGCTGGAAACCCACAAGAGAAATATTCAACCAGAGGACCTGTTGACTGTGATGAGAAACACAATACAAATAACAAATAAAAATCTTGTAGAATTAAATTCAAATATCCATGACAAGGTCAGGAAAGACACCTTTCCTTTCAGATATACACCGATCAGCCAAAACATCCAAACCACTGACAGGTGAAGTGAATAACTTTGATTATTTTGTTCCAGTGCATTGTTCTGCTGGGAAACCTTTGCATCTGGCATCATGTGGATACCACCTGACATGTTCCACCCACTCAAACACTGCTGCAGACCAAGTACCCCCCCTCATGGCAACAGCACTCCCCAATGGCAGTGGCCCCCCAGCAGGATAATGCACCATGCCACACCATAAAAATTGTTCAGGAATGGCCTGTGGTGTGTGACAAAGAGCTCAAGGTGTTGACCTGGCTTGTAAATTTCCCAGGTCCCAATCTGCTCAAGGATTCTTGTGATGTGCTGGTACCCCAGATGTACCCCTAATCCAAGGTGGGGCCTCCTTGGATCAGACTTGGCTCTGACCTGTCGAGGCATGGACACAGGATCTCTGGGAGTGTCCTGCTGTGTCTGGCACCAGGGTGTTGGTGGCAGATCCATTTAGTCCAGTGGGTTTTGAGGTGGGGCAACAGCACGTGCCACAGATGCTCATTCAGATTGGGATCTGGGGAATTTGCAGTGTGGCATGGTGCATTATCCTGCTGGGGGCCACTGCCACTGGAGAGTGCTGTTGCCATGAGGGGGGGTACTTTGGTCTGCAGCAGTGTTTGAGTGGGTTGAACATGTCAGGTGGTATCCACATGAATGTCAGAACCAAAGGTTTCCCAGCAGAACAATGCATT
>NC_065513.1:45954367-45955757 GCF_006386435.1 Epinephelus moara
GGTATGAGTAAAAAGCAGCTGAATTTTCCTGCCCCACATCTTCTAGACTTTCTCAAGACAGTGGATCCCATGGTGATGTCGCAGTGCCTGTTCACATCCCAAGGCATCAGTGCCATCTACAGCATTGAGAGCAAAGGGCTCTTCCTGTTGGGGAGTTCTGAAAGTGTTCTTGCTGCTGCTGAGAGTAAGATGAAGACCGCTTTAGCTGTGCAGACTCTGGATGTAGAAGACCAGGAAGTTCTGAAACTTCACAACTGGGTGAACCTGAAACAACAGCTGTTGGACACCTACAACTCTGCGAATAAGAGAACAGTGGCCATTCAGATCCACCCAGAGAGAAGAGACAAAGTAATGGTGGCCGGCTTCCAGGATCCAGTGAAAGAGGTCACCCGCAGTCTGAAGGAATTCATCGAGAACTACTCACGAGTTCAAGAAACCATTCGTGTCGAGTCCTGTGCTGTTGTTCAGTTCATTGGCAAGAAGAAATCAGAAGATTGGGTCAGTATTGCCAAAGCTAATGATGTGGAAATCCGTTTTGACTCAGAGAGGCCAAAAATCATCCTGGCTGGAGCTCGTCTCCATGTCCAGAAAGCCAAATTCTGCTTTCAGGAGCTGACTGGTGCTCTGTTCACTGACACCTTCATCGTGGACAAGCCTGGAGCTAAGAAGTACTTTCAGACTCAAGGAAGCCTGTTCCTGTCTACAATAATGACAGAGTTCAGCTGTGTGGTATTGCTTCGTCCAGAGATTCAAGAGGAAGAGGAGGGAGAAGACTGCGAGGAAGAAAATGGCCTTAGTTATTGCAAAGTGAAGACCACGAGTGGAGTTCTGGTTTCCGTCAGCAAGGCAGACATCTGTAGCTTCAAAGTGGATGCAGTGGTCAACGCAGCTAACGAGGAGTTGAAGCACATTGGTGGCCTGGCTTTAGCATTGCTCAAGGCTGCAGGACCGGAGCTGCAGAAAACCAGCGACAGCCACGTTGCCAGGAATGGAAAACTACGTCCAGGTGATGCCATCGTAACAGGTGCATACAACCTGCCTTGCAAGCACGTTGTCCATGCAGTTGGTCCACGGTTCTCTGACTTTGACAGGAAGACATCAGTGTCACGTCTGAACCTCGCTGTTAAAAGAAGTCTGACACGAGCGGAGGAAGTGAACTGCTCAACCATCGCGCTGCCAGCGATCAGCTCAGGTGTGTTTGGTTTTCCTGTTGACCTCTGTGCTGAGACCATTGCTCAGGCTGTGCGGGAGTTCTGCGACAGTCCAGGGGGTCCGAGATCATTGACAAAGATTCACCTGGTGGACAACAATGATAAGACCGTGAGAGTCCTGGCCACAGCTGTCAACAAAGAGTTCATAGACCTCGGACCTTCAATGACACTGCCACAGC
>NC_065513.1:45956481-45959723 GCF_006386435.1 Epinephelus moara
CTTTCTGTGTGATCGGGGCCTATGAGGTTTAAATCACACAGACTTGTATGAGTGTTTAAACTCTACTGTTCACTTCCCAGTGGGCATCAATGGGGTCGAGGTCAGAGCCAGTCGCCCAGGGGCCGTCGCTTTAGTGAAAGAGGAGGTGGAGGGACAGGCAATGGATTGTGGGGAGGTCTGCAAGGTAACAGCGGAGGTCACAGCCTCAGGGGACACGCCCGGTCCGGAGGGCATGGAGGGTAAGGTTGTTCTCTTTGTCTTTCATTTCTCTTCTTCTGTCTTCTTGATTTTATTTTTGTTCTTGAAAGAGTATTGAGGACATTATCTAAGATGTTTTTAGTACCTGGTCCATCACAGGGTCATTAACAAGTCAAGACCAGGGTTAATGCTTCAAAATAAAAGCACCAAAATGTGAAATGAAGAACACATGCTATGCAGCTCAGGAAGTCTGCAGGCGCTACAATTTCTGTCTTTTGAGTAACAAAAACAAACTTTGGACACAGTAATGGTGACTCACTGTGATGACATCAGTCCTGTTCTCTGATTGGCTGCAGGTCGGGGAGATTGGAGCAGACCACAGCTGAGGGTCTGAAGATTGTTCTCTTGAAGGGAAACATCCAGGACCAGACTGTGAGTCCTGACCCTGTGATGCACAAACTATTAATGTGTGTGTGCCACCTGTTGATGGCATGGAGAAATTTGGAAGAAATTTATTGTAGGGTAGGATAAACCCCTTGAGATGCATCATCTCGTTTTCGAGGGGGTCCTAACAAACATTCAACAAATAAAGACTGACAGTAAATCACTCACAAAATATACAATACAACGGTTACATAACAAACATCGGCAAACAATCTGATACCAAACAAAACAAACAAACAACAACAACACAGACAACAAAAAAATATTACAACCTTCATCTACCAAATAAATTAAATCAAAAATACATAATAGCAGCAAAACAAAACAAAAAAGCAAGAGTTTTAATGAAAACAAAAACAATTAGGTTTGAAATGAGAGAACAGAATTTTTTTAAATATGGGAAATGAAGACAAGGAAAGTTACTGGTAAGTTATTCCGCTCAGACGGTGCTCGGAACATGAAAGCTTTTTTCCAACTTCCTTAGTTACAAAAGGAACTTGAAAAAGTAAATGATCAGAACTTCTTAATGAATAGTTTGATGTACGGGGGATGAGAAATTGTTTCAAACAATAAGGATAATCAAAATTTATACATTTAAAAATAAATTGAAACCAGTGAAATTGGCGTCTCATGTCTAGGGGTAGCCATCCTAGAGTGTCGAACATTGTACAATGGTGTGTGAAAAAAGAGCAGCCTAGTATAAATCTGCAAAGTCTGTTGTAAATGACATTATGTTGATAGAGATCAGTTTTAGCAGCATTGTGATAGACTATGTCAGCATAATCAATCATTGGTAATATAAGCTGAGTGATGAGGTTTAATTTAACACTAACTGTAAAACAATGTTTGTTGTAATACAAAACACCGACACCAAAATTAACTTTCCTGACAATATGTTCAATATGAGTTTTGAAAGTGAGTTCTGAGTCAATCCAGACACCAAGACATTGAATTTTTTTCAACTTTTTCAAGAATTTTGCCATCATTGCACTTTAGAATTAAAAAATTAGATTTGGCTCTAAGATTCTGGCGCACACCAAGGAGCATTGAGTGAGTTTTTGTTTTATTTAATAATAGTTTGTTAGCTAACAGCCCAGTTTGTAAAACATCAAAATCACATTGTAGAGCTTCTTGAATTGATAAGACAGAGGGCTTCGATGTGTATATAATTGTATCATCTGCATAAAGCTGTGTATGGCATTCAGAAAAAAATAAGAGGGAGATCATTTATAAATATTGAGAAGAGGAGGGATCCTAAGGTGGAACCTTGAGGTACTCCATTTTGTTGAGTAAGCATATTTGATCTGCACCCTCTGAATACAACACATTGTTTTCGATTGTGCAAATATGAATTAAACCACATCAGCGCATGCTGAGAAAGACCAATAGCCTGAAGCTTGTCTAAAAGTAAATAATGGTCAACCATATCAAAGGCTTTGGTTCAGTCAATAAATATGGCTCCTGTAAGATTACCATGATCAGATGCAGAAAAAACGTCATTGGTGAATTTCAAGAGAGCAGTAGTTGGGGAGTAGTTAGGTCTAAAACCAAATTGATATCGGGAGAGTAAATTATTATCATTAAGATACCATGATAATTGATTGTGAATTATTTTTTCAAATACTTTGGTAAAGGAACACACAATTGAGATGAGTCTGTAATTGTTGGGATCAAGTGAATTACCACTCTTAAGGGGAGGTGTAATGCGTACTGATTTCCAAATAACAGGTATTTCACATGTGGACAAAGACAGGTTAAAAAGGTCAGCCAAAGGATAAATGAGAATATGACATGCTAGTTTGATGAATTTAGATTCAATCCCATCAAGCCCAGGACCACTGCTCTCTTTTAAATCACAAATAGCCTTACGGACATCATTAGGAGATATTACATGAAAATTAAAAGACCTTTGTGGAGGTGATATGGTATGTGAGGGAATATGAGCAGTATTAGGAATTAAATTAGAGCACACAGAGGAAAAATGCTGATTAAAAGCATAAGCAATAGATAAGGGATCATTTATTATTGTTTCAGCAATTCTTAATTGACTGACGGAACATTTATTAGATGTAAGTAATATATTTTTGATATTTTTCCAAAATTGTTTGGGATTTTTAAAACTATTATTCGGACACTCTTTAAAGTAATTAGACTTTGCATTCCAAACTTGATTTTTGCTGATATTTCTTAGTTGCCTATATGCTTCCCAATCAGTATGTGTCCTTGTTGCCCGAAATTTTGTCCATGCTTTATCCCTTTGCCTGAAGAGGTTTATAAGTTCAGAGGTGATCCCGGGCAAATGATTGCCCTTGACTTTTGTCTGAGGGGATCTGACTGCTGTGTGGCGGTTGCTAATCTTCCTGGGGTCCACCACAAAAATCAAATCATTACAAACACTAATATAAAAACATGTCAATTATACAGACACTGACTGACTCATTATTAGACTCCATTGGCTTCAGTCAGGGTGTACATGAACCCACTCATTGTTTTAACCATACCCTCGATCTAGTTCTGACGTATGGAATTGAAATTGATAACCTAACAGTCTTTCCACAGAATCCCTCGCTTTCGGATCATTATCTGATTACTTTTGATTT
>NC_065513.1:45959799-45959907 GCF_006386435.1 Epinephelus moara
TTGATAACCTAACAGTCTTTCCACAGAATCCCTCGCTTTCGGATCATTATCTGATTACTTTTGATTTCTTTTTACCCGATTACACGCCACTCAGCAACAGTTACTATA
>NC_065513.1:45962455-45968978 GCF_006386435.1 Epinephelus moara
CTCCTCAGTTGCTCTTCCTGAGGTTTCTACCGTTTTTTTTCCCCGTTAAAGGGGTTTTTTGGGGAGTTTTTCCTTATCCGCTGCGAGGGTCATAAGGACAGAGGGATGTCGTATGCTGTAAAGCCCTGTGAGGCAAATTGTGATTTGTGATATTGGGCTTTATAAATAAAATTGATTGAATTGATTGATTGACACCTTGTCAGTCTAGACAAAGTTTAACTAGAAGGAAACAATGCAGTTAGTGTCAGAGAGGGTGGAATTTAATGCCTGCCAAGTTTCATTGCTCTGACATTACTCCTTCTTAGTCAGCCTATGAACCTTTCAGCCCACCCTCGTATCTCAAAAACAGCTTCAGGGAATTTCTCTAAATTTGGCACAAACATTCACATGAACTCAATGATGAACTGGTGGATTGTGGTGGTCAAAGTTCACCGTGACCTTGTCCGTCTCATTTTTGTGAATGCTGTATCTGTAGAACAGCTTCACGGAATTTCTTAAAATTTGGCACAAACATTCACTTGTAGTCAGTGATGAACTGACTGGATTTCAATGGTCAAAAGTTAGTGTGACCTTGCATCTGTCTCATTCTCGTGAACGCGATATCTCAAGAACACCGTGAGGGAATTTCTTCAGATTTGGCACAAACAGTCACTTGGACTTGAGGATGAACTGATTAGATTTTGGTGGTCAAGTTTAAAGGTCAAGATCATTGTGACCTTGTCTGTCTCATTCTCGTGGCTATCTCAAGAACACCTAAATGGAATTTTTAAAAGTTTGACACAAACATCCACTTTGACTGAAGAACAAACTGAATAGAATTTTGTTGTCAGAGTTCAAAGGTCAAGGTCAGTGTGACCTCATTAAACATGTTTTTGGCCATAGCTCAAAAATCCAAATGCTAATTATGACAAAACTTCACACAAATGTCTAATAATTATTTAACTGACCCCTTATTTATTTCTGACTTCATACCGCTGACTGTTTTCACCAGCAGCCTACATTTAACAAATTGAACGTTACATGTAATAAACTAAATGATAAGATTTATTCTGGTGCATCCATTTTGATGTATTTCTGTAATTAACAGCAACATGTTGTCCGTCAGTGTTTCAGCAGGGCGTTCAGAGGTCAGACTGTTCAGAGAAACATCCAACATGAAGCTCAGGGATTCAACGAGTCACCAGTTAGATATTCACCTCGCCACTCCGCCTCTCCGCCACAGCAGTCCTCAGGTGAGAAACACCAAAAACCTTTTATTAAAGCTCCAGTGTTGGATTTGGGGGAAAATACTGTCAGAAACGGAATATGATAAAATATGTACGTTTTCTTTAGTGAAACAGAACGATAAGTTTATTTATTTTAAGTCTTCAAATCCGTCTCAAAGCAGTGTTGGCAGTTCTGTCTTTAACTCTAGATCTGATCACGAATATATAAATTAATATAATGTAGTTATAATTTATGTAAAGTAAAGCTGAGTGGTGTGTGTGTGTGTGTGTGTGTGTGTGTCTCAGCCTCCTTCAGTCAGGTGTCGTCCCCCTCCCTCGGTGTGTATCAGATGAAGATGGGTCAGCTCACCCTCGAGGTGTCATCTGGAGACATCACCAAGGAGGCCTGTGATGTCATAATCAACTCCTCCAATCAGGACTTTACCTTTAAATCAGGTGACTCTTTTTTTCTCCTCCTCACCATTATTCTGTTTGTCTCACTGAGCGATCCTCACAAAAGACTGTCCTGGTTTTTTTTTTAATGTTTAAGTTCTCAGAGCACGTGATAGCCCCAGCAGGGGGTGCTATGTTCATCCGTCTTATTCTCGATATCTCAAGTACGCATTGAGGGAATTTCTTCAAATTTGACACAAACATCCAGGTGGACTCAAGAACGAACTGATGAGAATTTTGTTGTGGAAGGTCGATGTGACTTTGCATCCATTTCATTTCGTGAAGGCATCTGTCATCAGTATTTAAACTGGGGATGCACTGGGATGCTATAAACAGGTGATTAGTAAATTCACAATAATCAGCTTTATGTATTATTCTGAGGGCTCTTTTCTGAAGTTTAATTATAGAGTCTATATGTGTTTTATAAACAATTCCCCAAATCTCAGCACAGTAGGACATATATGAAATTAAAAGTAAACAATACAATGTATACAACCATTTCTCATTCATCAACTACACTGTTGTATAACAGCAATAGATGTGGATAATTTCAGTTTAATATGTTCTATGTGTGGCTTCCAACACTTTGTGATCTATAATCACACCCAAAGATTTTATTTCATATACTCTTTCAATCTCAACACCATTTAAGTTCAGTTTTATTTCACAATTAGCCTACAGTGCTGTTTCTTATTTGCTGCAGTTACAACAAAAACACTATTTAGGTTTAGGAAAAAAAGAACAGGGTTTGGCTTTAGAGTCTTACAGGATGTGAAGTCAGTGTTTGTTGGACCCATCCACCACCCCTCCTGCCCGCCCCAGGCGGACTTTCAGTGCCTCAACTTTAGTCCTTTTCCCGCTGAGTTTCTCCCTGAATCCACCGGGCACTGTTAAACTATAACATCAAGTGGCTGCGTATCATGCCAACGTTACAGGACGGCTTTTTTTGTTGGTTTCTGATGCTGCAAGTCACTGCCCAAACGTCAGATTTCGATAAACTCAGAGTGAGACCAGGCTCGGTGGGGTGTCGGGTGGTTGGAGAACAGACCCTTTGGCACAGTCCTGTTGTCTTCCTGTGGAACTGTCCAAGACGTCCACTTTGTGACATGTTTGCTCTCTAGACACCATGCTGCAGTTGCTCTTCTTTTTCTCTGTGTTTATTGGCGGCGTGCAAACCAAGTTTAAAGGTACATGTGCCACCACCCACTGTGTTGGGTGTGAAGACACTGCCCTCGTTAAGTCATTGAAAGCAGTTTGGCTTCGCATTATTGTTGCTAATTATTATTGGCTGTAATTTTGATTATTGGGATACTGTTACGACCCGGCTCTGAGGCCGCAACCAGAAACGAGAGCATATAGGGGATCACTGCCAAATAGCGCTTAGTTTATTTATAAAAGTAAAACAAAAGAAGGCAAAAGGTCCATTTCAGCGACCAGCGGTGTAGGAGCACTCCCGTGCCCCACGGATGGAATGCGTGTGTAGGTACAGCGGCGGACACGAGGTATCTGAGAAAGGAGGGATATATTGTCGAGCACATCACCGGGCCCAGGTGCAGCTCATCTCCTGATGACGACGACCCCACCTCGGACCAGAACCTGCCAGGAAGACAACAGCACACAGTACGCCAGCACCACACAGAGGAGTGGAGGGGTCGTCACAATACAGTAATGCATAGTTATACCGTGCCTTTGCGGTCGCAGCCCCCAGACTCTGGAACAGCATCCCCCCCTTCTATCAGATTTGCCCCTTCCATTGACTCGTTTAAATCTAGCCTCAAAACATACCTCTTCTCTAAAGCATTTGTATCCCCCTGACATGATATTTAAATCTCCCACTCTGTGCTTATTTGTGCCTTGATTTATGTATTTATGTATGCTGCCGCTATGGCTCTGGTTTTTGTGTTATTGTGTTTCTTTTGTTTTTTTGTTTTTTTTCATTTTTATTTTTATATGTTCAGCACTTTGGTCAACGTGAGTTGTTTTTAAATGTGCTTTATAAATAAAGTTGACTTGACTTGACTTATAAAAATGTTCCATTGTCGGCCGACAGTTTATCGGCACGCTATATATCGTGCATCCCTAATTTAATCAAACAATAGATTTGTGTTTCTTTTTTGTGGTTCATATATCCTCTCTGACTCACAGCAGAGTCATTTATTGGCCTCTTCTCTTTTAATTTCTCAGGAGTGTCAAAGGCAATCTTAGACAGTGCTGGGTTAACAGTTCGGCTGGAGTGCTCACAGATAGGTACGTAGCTGCAGCTTCACCTTGATTCATCCACTCACTTCATGCTCTTTTCTTCAGCGTCACCTTTCAACCATTCATCCGTTACTTTACAAATGATTATTCTCCCCTTGCTGACGATTTGAACTATGCATCCAGCTGTGTTATGAGTATTGTGTGGCTCCTCTCTGTAGTGAGTTCTCCGAATTACCAGCCTAGCCAGTTCATCATGACGTCAGGCGGCCTGCTGCCCAGCAGACACATCATCCACGTTGTCGGCCAGAACGATCCTGCAAAGATTAAGGACATCGTTTACTCTTTGTTGAAGTATTGTGAAGAGAACAAGTTTAAATCGGTCTCCTTCCCAGCGCTTGGAACAGGTCTGCACAAACAGAATCTATATATACTTTACATCATTCTGATTATTTAAGCTTTGTTTATTCTTTACTGTGAAAGCTCTCCTCCTGCAGGGACTGACACTCAGTCTGACTTCTCTCAAATGTTTCCTCTTTCGTGTTTCCTCGTTTTTTGTTTGTCATTTCTGTCATTTCACTGGTTCCCTGTGCAGTCAGTCATGTTGATGGGAGAAACTGTGAAACATTGATTTCTCTGGTGTTATTTACTCATCTGGCTGTTAGAGCAGACAGGTGAGGCATGTGATGTGATGTGATGTGATGTGATGTGATGTGATGTGATGTGATGTGATGTGCAGGTACAGTAGGTTCTGTCTGTACAGAGTTTGTGTCACATCCACCATCAGATGTTAAAATTCATCAGCCTTTAACGTCGGCCTCAGCAGACCTGAGCATGTTAGTGGAGCCCACTTTGATTCAGCAGCTAGGGCTGGACGATTATGGCAAAAATAATAATCACGATTATTTTGATTGATATTGAAATCACGATTAATAAACACAATTATTCATTGATTTCAAAACTCCACCAAAACTCAACTTTAATTATAACTTAAAAGAACAGCCAGAAATAAATTAGTAGCAAGTAAACAAGTAAAAAAAATAAAAATAATAATAGTAAATTAAAACTAGAACTGCAAGCAGTTATGAACGGGGTCCAAGCCCCCCCGTGCGACTCAGTCCCCGCGTCCCGCGGAGCCCATGGAAGTTGTCCCCGAAGGACGACGGGCTCTGGGCAAGCGCATGTTTATGAATGTGTTATTTAAAATGTGGAAGTTACAGGCAAAACTGCCTTTGCATCCTAAAATGTGGAAGTTACAGGCAAAACTGCCTTTGCATCCGTTATAGCACCACCTATAGACCGATTTTTGACGAATTTGGCACAAAGCCTCTGGATGACCTCGGGAACGAGTGACTTAAGTTTGATGTTGAAAGCCTCTACTTTGAGTGAAATATGACACAATATGTGTTTTTTAGCTAGCAAAAAAGATTGTTTGGTTGTAACAAGCGCATTTTTTTGGAGTGCCAAAATTCTTTTGATAACTTTTTATCAGACACATCTGGAGATTCTATGTGCAAAGTTTCAGGTAGGTGGCACTTAAAATGTAGGAGGAGTTCGAAAAAGTAGGTTTTGGACATGTGGCGAATTAGCAAAGAGAATGTGCAGTAGAAGTGGGCGGGGCCTGTGTCAGAAAACCCACCTCTATTCAGGGAACACATGAATATAATGTTTATGAATGTGTCATTTAAAATGTGTAAGTTACACGCAAAAACGCGTTTGCATCCGTTATAGCGCCACCTAGTGGAGTACATGTGCAATTTTTGGTACGGAAGATCTGTGTCCTATTCTATATGTACCCTTAAAATTTCAAAGCCCTCAGCATAATAGTTTGGCTGAAATTAATGTTTGTTGTTTATATTGTAATAAGCCACGCCTACATTGACCAGTCATGACCACCTTCAAGATATGACCTCAGAATTGGCCCTACATCATACCAACCGAATTTCGTAGAAATCGGTGCAGTCGTTCAAGAGATATAAACTTACCATATTTGTAGCGCCCCCTAGTTGCCAAAATTCGCCAAATTCGGCTCATACCCTCACAGTCTTATGCCAACCAATGATCTCAAATTTGGTGTTAATAGCATTTAGTTTGACCGAGATATCCAACAGTCCAACAGCATTTTTATAGCTAGCTATAGAAGTTTGTTTGTTAATAATTTGCGCATTTTTTGACCGTATAAAATTCTTTTGATAACTTTAGATCAGGTCCAGTAGAAGAGTGTATATGTCAAGTTTCACGCAGATTGGACAAAATCCCAAGGAGAAGTTCGGAAAAAGTAGGTTTTCCAGTTTTCGCGATTTTGCGAAAAAACTTCCTAGGCGCAAGTGGGCGTGGCCTATGGCAAAGTGATTCAGCTCTATTCAGGGAAGCTGGGGACAACATGCTCAACTATGACTTTTTTTTATGATTTTGGACGACATGCTATACTATGACTTTTTTCATGATTTTGGACGACATGCTATACTATGACTTTTTTTCATGATTTTTGACAACATGCTATACTATGACTTTTTTTTATGATTTTGAACGACATGCTATACTATGACTTTTTTTCATGATTTTTGACAACATGCTATACTATGACTTTTTTTTATGATTTTGAACGACATGCTATACTATGACTTTTTTTCATGATTTTTGACAACATGCTAAACTATGACTTTTTT
>NC_065513.1:45969102-45977715 GCF_006386435.1 Epinephelus moara
ATGCTTTCTGTGTGATCGGGGCCTATGAGGTTTAAATCACACAGACTTGTATGAGTGTTTAAACTCTACTGTTCACTTCCCAGTGGGCATCAATGGGGTCGAGGTCAGAGCCAGTCGCCCAGGGGCCGTCGCTTTAGTGAAAGAGGAGGTGGAGGACGAGGACGAGGTCTGCAAGGTAACAGCGGAGGTCACAGCCTCAGGGGACACGCCCGGTCCGGAGGGCATGGAGGGTAAGGTTGTTCTCTTTGTCTTTCATTGCTCTTCTTCTGTCTTCTTGATTTTGTTCTTGAAAAAGTATTGAGGACATTATTTAAGATGTTTTTAGTACCTGGTCCATCACAGGGTCATTAACAAGTCAAGACCAGGGTCAATGCTTCAAAATAAAAACACCAAAATGTGAAATGAAGAACACATGCTATGCAGCTCAGGAAGTCTGCAGGCGCTACGATTTCTGTCTTTTGAGTAACAAAAACAAACTTTGGACACAGTAATGGTGACTCACTGTGATGACATCAGTCCTGTTCTCTGATTGGCTGCAGGTCGGGGAGGTTGGAGCAGACCACAGCTGAGGGTCTGAAGATTGTTCTCTTGAAGGGAAACATCCAGGACCAGACTGTGAGTCCTGACCCTGTGATGCACAAACTATTAATGTGTGTGTGCCACCTGTTGATGACATGGAGGAGGTTTAGATAAAAATATCCACTAGATGGCAGTAAAGTTCCTGTGAATGAAACTAACCCTGGTTTAAAGAGCGATTCCAGTCGTTAAACATGGATTTTATTTTCGATGTTTTGTCCATTATTTCTGTCAGCTATGATAATCTTATAATCTCATCAAAGTAACTGCTGAAGTATCTGAAGTCTGTGAACACAAAGACATCACTGAAATTAAGTGAGACGGGTAAAGAACAGATCAGACACACTGGAAACACACCGCAAGAACTCTGTAGACGAGCATCCGCTCCCTATGTAGATATAAACAGCTCATAACCTACTTATTATATTATATTATATTATATTATATTCCATTTCTGATACTATGTCCTCCTAAATCTGATACACTGGAGCTTCTATAGGAGTAACATCTTAATTTTCTGATCCTTCAGTTGCTGTCCTAACTTTGTGTACGATGCTGTGTTTTTGGCCCGCAGACTGACGTCATCGTCAACACCATCTCAGAGGACATGAACCTGAACCAGGGAGCTGTGTCCAAAGCGATCCTGCAGGCGGCTGGTCACAACCTGCAGTCAGCTGTCCGGTCTGAAGCCGGGTCGTCCCCGTTGCCGTACGGCGACGTCGTCGTCACAGATGGGTTTAACCTTAAGTGTCGTAAGGTCTTTCACACTGTTTGCCCATATTGGAACAACGGAGCCGGCCAGGCGGAGGAGGTGAGGGGTTTTATTTTATTGATATGTTTACACGTATTTATTTTAACAGGGTGTTTATTGTGAAAACTGAAAAACTAGACATGTATCTGGGGCATGTCTGAACATGTCTCTTGGAATCACAAGCACTGTCTAGACTGGGTGCAGCGACATTGCAGCTGGAACAGAGTGCAGCCAAGTCTGTGAGGTCAAAGAGTTTGAGAGATGAATGCGATAGGTTATCATCATTCATCCATTTCCTCTGCACTCAAAGAAACTCTTGGACCAGAAACTTAAACCAGTCAAACGCCATTTCTTCACAGACATAATTAAATCTGAGCAAGAACATTTTTCTGGAGCTTCAGCAGCAGCGTTTGCTGCTACATCGGCTCCTCCGTCACTTTTAGATCTGGATCCTCAGCTATCGTGTGCCTTACATTTACAGACAGTTACTTCCTGTGGGAGTAGAGTAGAATGTAGGAGATTAGATACCAAAACCAACATGTAATCTGTACATCAAAAGCCTCGTTTCCACCAAGTAGGATGGTTCAGTTCAGTTCGGTTCAGTGTAGGCCAAGATAAAAGAATTGAATTGACTTTACCAACTGCCAGCAGCTAAACGGCAACTTTTATGGTGGAATGTTTTCTTGCATGTTATTCAGTGTACAAGCTGACAACATGAATCCATCAGCACACCTTAAATTTCAATATGACAACTGTGACCATCCCGTTTGTTTTTATTGTCTCTCTTGAATGACAGACACTTTTGTTATGATTGAATCTTCAAGCACTTTACATATATATGAATTAATTTCCACCTCTTTAAGTAAACTGCAAATATTCTCTTGTCCCGAAAAGTTCACTGGCTGACCATGATGCAGTGGTCAGATTTGACCAAATGTGGTTTATTTTTCAGCATAGTCTCCCCTGTGGTCTACACACTTCTTCCATCTGTGTTGCAGCGACTGGATCCCCTTGGTATAGATGCTCTCACCCTGATGGTGAAAAAAGTCCTCAGCAGCTGATATGACCTCATCATCAGTCTGATACTGCTTCCCAGCCAAGTGTTTTCTTATGTTGGGGAACAGAAAATAGTCAGATGGTGCCAAACCAGGTGAATATGGAGAATGATCAACCAGTTCAAAGCCACAGTCATGCACAGCAGCCATTGTGACCACAGACTTGTGTGCTGGAGCATTGTCCTGATGAAACAAGACCCCTTCGTCAGTCTTCCTGGCTATTTTGTCTTGATCGCCTTTCGCAGCTGCTTCAGCAAGTTAGCATGTTGTTTGGCCCCTCTGAAGGTAGCCAATAAACACAATGCCCTTTGCATCCCAGAAAACTGAAGCCATCTTCCCTGCTGATGACACCACCATGGCCTTCTTTGGAGGTGGTGAAGAGGGGGGTTTCCACTGCATGGACTGCCTTTTTGTCTTTGGCTCGAAGTGGTGGACCCAACACTCATCCTGGGTTCGGAAACGTTCAAGAAAACCAGCTGGATCTGCTTCCAAACGTGTCAAGTTCTCCTGCGACATGACCAGCCTGGTGTGCTTTTGATCAGGGGTCAAAAGCCGTGGCGCCCACCGAGCGGAAACCTTCGACATGCCAAGTTCATTGTGCAGAATGTTCTCTCCTCTTTCAGCGTTAGCTATCTGATTAACAGTCAAACCTCTGTCACCAATCATCATGTGGTGAACACGATCAAAGTTTTCTTGGGTAGTAGCTGTGGCAGGATGTCCGAACCTTGGGTCATCTTCAAGGCTCTCCCTACGCCTCTTGAATTCAGCTGCCCACTTTTGCACAGTTGATAAAACTGGAGCATCGTCCCCTAATGTAGCAACCATGTCAGCATGAATGTCCTTTGGGGCTAACCCCTTTTTCTGCAGATCTTTGATAACACCACAATGCCAAATTTTGTCCATGTTCATGAAATTTCTGTCGTACTAATTTTCAAAGTCCTCGATTAGCTGTCAAATGTGGGTTTAACTAGAATTATTGTTTATTGTTTATTTATTTGGATCCCCATTAGCCTCCACCTCAGCGGTTGCTAATCTTCCTGGCGTCCACCACAAAACTCAAATCATTACAAACACTAATATAAAAACGTGAATTATACAGACACTGACTGACACCTTGTCAGTCTAGACAAAGTTTAACTAGAAGGAAACAATGCAGTTAGTGACAGGGAGGATGGAATTTAATGCATGACAAGTTTCATTGCTCTGACATTACTCCTTCTTAGTCAGCCTATGAACCTTTCAGCCCACCTTCATATCTCAAAAACAGCTTCAGGGAATTTCTCTAAATTTGGCACAAACATTCACATGAACTCAATGATGGACTGGTGGATTGTGGTGGTCAAAGGTCACCGTGACCTCGTCTGTCTCATTTTTGTGAATGCTGTATCTGAAGAACAGCTTCAGGGAATTTCTTAAAATTTGGCACAAACATTCACTTGTAGTAGTGATGAACTGACTGGATTTCAATGGTCAAAAGTCAGTGTGACCTTGCATCTGTCTCATTCTCGTGGCTATCTCAAGAACACCTAAATGGAATTTTTAAAAGTTTGACACAAACAACCACTTTGACTGAAGAATAAACTGAGTAGAATTTTGTTGTCAGAGTTCAAAGGTCAAGGTCAATGTGACCTCATTAAACATGTTTTTGGCCATAGCTCAAAAATCCAAACGCTAATTGTGAAAAAACTTCACACAAATGTCTAATAATTATTTAACTGACCCCTTATTTATTTCTGACTTCATACCGCTGACTGTTTTCACCAGCAGCCTCTCTAACCTCAGTGTCACCTGCTCTCTGTGCCGTCTCCGTATCTCAGGAGTTACTGTCCATCATCAGTTACTGTCTAGAGGAGGCTGAGAAATGTCGGATGGCGTCGCTGTCCTTCCCGGCCCTTGGCACCGGAAACCTGAGCTTCCCCAAAGACCTGGTTTCCAGATTCCTGCTGCAGGAGATCCACTCATTCAGCCGCAGACTGAATCCTCGCCATCTGAGAGAGGTGGCCATCGTTGTTCACCCGAGTGACAGCCAAACTGTGGATGTGAGTTTTTATGTCTCTGTGGACGGCATGTTTAAGTGCTCGCCACGTTCTGATGGTGACAGCAAGTTTAAATAGTTAATAAACTAAATGTTATGTTCAATAATTTAAATGTTACGTTCAATAAACTAGATATCACAAGTAAAAAAGTACATTACGTTTAAAAAACATTACATGCAATAAACTACATGTAACATCATCAAGTACATCACTTTTAATAAACTAAATGTTACGTTCAATAAACTAAATGTTACATGTAATAAACTACGTGTTACAAGTAATAAAGTACATTACATTAAAAAAATTACATCCAATAAACTATGTTACATTTAACAAATTGAACGTTACATGTAATAAACTAAATGATAAGATTTATTCTGGTGCATCCATTTTGATGTATTTCTGTAATTAACAGCAACATGTTGTCCGTCAGTGTTTCAGCAGGGCGTTCAGAGGTCAGACTGTTCAGAGAAACATCCAACATGAAGCTCAGGGATTCAACGAGTCACCAGTTAGACATTCACCTCGCCACTCCGCCTCTCCGCCACAGCAGTCCTCAGGTGAGAAACACCAAAAACCTTTTATTAAAGCTCCAGTGTTGGATTCGGGGGAAAATACTGTCAGAAACGGAATATGATAAAATATGTACGTTTTCTTTAGTGAAACAGAACGATAAGTTTATTTATTTTAAGTCTTCAAATCCGTCTCAAAGCAGTGTTTATTTATTTTAAGTCTTCAAATCCGTCTCAAAGCAGTGTTGGCAGTTCTGTCTTTAACTCTAGTTCTGATCACGAATATATAAATTAATATAATGTAGTTATAATTTATGTAAAGCAAAGCTAAGTTGTACAAAATGTCTATGAAGGAGCGCTTCCAGGACTCAAATTGTTTGCTTGAGGTGCTCTTTGGATGGGACAATCATATATAGCAAAACTCAGGAAAGTTTTACAAAGTTGTGTGTGTGTGTGTGTGTGTGTGTGTGTGTGTGTGTCTCAGCCTCCTTCAGTCAGGTGTCGTCCCCCTCCCTCGGTGTGTATCAGATGAAGATGGGTCAGCTCACCCTCGAGGTGTCATCTGGAGACATCACCAAGGAGGCCTGTGATGTCATAATCAACTCCTCCAATCAGGACTTTACCCTTAAATCAGGTGACTCTTTTTTTCTCCTCCTCACCATTATTCTGTTTGTCTCACTGAGTGATCCTCACAAAAGACTTTTTTTTTTAATGTTTAAGTTCTCAGAGCACGTGATAGCCCCAGCAGGGGGTGCTATGTTAATCCGTCTTATTCTCGATATCTCAAGTACGCATTGAGGGAATTTCTTCAAATTTGACGCAAACATCCAGGTGGACTCAAGAACGAACTGATGAGAATTTTGTTGTGGAAGGTCGATGTGACTTTGCATCCATTTCATTTTGTGAAGGCATCTGTCATCAGTATTTAAACTGCCAAAGAAAGGAAACAGAAACACATCTGTATTTTACATTCTAACTTTACATGTTCCATAAATAAACAACCCTCTTAAATTCTAATTTTCTTCTCTTAATCTAAAAAAAATGAATACTGACAAGAAGGTTTTTTTGTTGACAACTTGAAAAAGTATTTCCAATGTTTTTAAATACACAGTGTCCAGATGCTGTAAACAGGTGATTAGTAAATTCACAATAATCAGCTTTATGTATTATTCTGAGGGCTCTTTTCTGAAGTTTAATTATAGAGTCTATATGTGTTTTATAAACAATTCCCCAAATCTCAGCACAGTAGGACATATATGAAATTAAAAGTAAACAATACAATGTATACAAACATTTCTCATTCATCAACTACACTGTTGTATAACAGCAATAGATGTGGATAATTTCAGTTTAATATGTTCTATGTGTGGCTTCCAACACTTTGTGATCTATAATCACACCCAAAGATTTTATTTCATATACTCTTTTAATCTCAACACCATTTAAGTTCAGTTTTATTTCACAATTAGCCCTGATGCCACCGAACACCATAAATTTTGTTTTATCTTTTAGTGAGAACTTATTTACAGCAAACAATTTTTTTCAACATGATCAGTTCCCTTTCCTCTGTTTATAATAACTCTTTCACGTCCTCACCTGAATAAAATAAATGTGTTTCATCAGCAAATGTTACACATTTCAATACATTAGATATCGTACAAATATAATTTAAATAAAGTATATATAACTGAGGTCCCAATACTGAACCTTGTGGAACACCACAGGTTACTCTTCGTAGATGTGATTCAGTATTGTTGATTGTTACAAACTGATATATTTTATTTAAATAACTGCCTAACCAAAGGAGTGCGACACCTCTTAGACCACAGCGTTTACATTTCTGAAGAGGGAGGGAATAATCGATTTACGCTTTATGTAAATCAATAAATACACCTACCGGGCGATCCACTGGGCGCCATTAAACTACAACGTCAAGCGGCTGCGTATCATGCCAAAGTTACAGGACGGCTTTTTTTGTTGGTTTCTGATGCTGCAAGTCACTGCCCAAACGTCAGATTTCGATAACCTCAGAGTGAGACCAGGCTCGGTGGGGTGTTGGGTGGTTGGAAAACAGACCCTTTGGCACAGTCCTGTTGTCTTCCTGTGGAACTGTCAAAGACGTCCACATTGTGACTTGTTTGCTCTCTAGACACCATGCTGCAGTTGCTCTTCTTCTTCTCTGTGTTTATTGGCGGCTTGCAAACCAAGTTTAAAGGTACATGTGCCACCACCCACTGTGTTGGGTGTGAAGACACTGCCCTCGTTAAGTCAATGAATGAATTAAATGAATGATAATTTTAATTATTGGGATACAGTAATGTATAGTTATAAAAATGTTCCATTGTCGGCCGACAGTTTATCGGCACGCTATATATCGTGCATCCCTAATTTAATTAAACAAAAGATTTGTGTTTCTTTTTTGTGGTTCATATATCCTCTCTGACTCACAGCAGAGTCATTTATTGGCCTCTTCTCTTTTAATTTCTCAGGAGTGTCAAAGGCGATCTTAGACAGTGCTGGGTTAACAGTTCGGCTGGAGTGCTCACAGATAGGTACGTAGCTGCAGCTTCACCTTGATTCATCCACTCACTTCATGCTCTTTTCTTCAGCGTCACCTTTCAACCATTCATCCGTTACTTTACAAATGATTATTCTCCCCTTGCTGACGATTTGAACTATGCATCCAGCTGTGTTATGAGTATTGTGTGGCTCCTCTCTGTAGTGAGTTCTCCGAATTACCAGCCTAGCCAGTTCATCATGACGTCAGGCGGCCTGCTGCCCAGCAGACACATCATCCACGTTGTCGGCCAGAACGATCCTGCAGAGATTAAGGACATCGTTTACTCTTTGTTGAAGTATTGTGAAGAGAACAAGTTTAAATCGGTCTCCTTCCCAGCGCTTGGAACAGGTCTGCACAAACAGAATCTATATATACTTTACATCATTCTGATTATTTAAGCTTTGTTTATTCTTTACTGTGAAAGCTCTCCTCCTGCAGGGACTGACACTCAGTCTGACTTCTCTCAAATGTTTCCTCTTTCGTGTTTCCTCGTTTTTTGTTTGTCATTTCTGTCATTTCACTGGTTCCCTGTGCAGTCAGTCATGTTGATGGGATAAACTGTGAAACACTGATTTCTCTGGTGTTATTTACTCATCTGGCTGTTAGAGCAGACAGGTGAGGCATGTGATGTGATGTGATGTGATGTAATGTGATGCGCAGGGACAGTAGGTTCTGTCTGCACAGAGTTTGTGTCACATCCACCATCAGATGTTAAAGTTCATTAGCCTTTAACGTCGGCCTCAGCAGACCTGAGCACGTTAGTGGAGCCCACTTTGATTCAGCAGCAGAGTATTAAATACAGACTACTGGAAGTAAAAGTATTGAAATGGACGGCTGATGATTAAAAGATGATGCATGCATTTCCAATCCAATCCACTTTATTTATATAGCACATTTTACAAACGGAGGTTTCCAAAGTGCTGCACAGAAACAGAAATAAAATACTAAAAACAGTAACATAATCAAATAAGAGCAATAAATTTAAAACAATAAATAAAAAAAATTCAAGTCTCATACAACTTTATAGATCTTTATATAATTTCTTCTATAACTTTTCTTCGTGATACTGTCCGAGGACGTTTTGTCATAATTTTTTTCATGATTTCAGACAACATACTATGAC
>NC_065513.1:45978215-45985842 GCF_006386435.1 Epinephelus moara
GGAGTAGAAAGTACAATATTTCCCTCTGAAATGTGGTGGAGTGGGAGTATAAAACAGCAAGACCCGAAAGAAACCAGATTAAAGGGTATACATGCACCGAATAATCTGACTATTGGGGAAAAAGCTAGATGTGTTTATCTGATTTCTCATAATCACATAATGACTTTTATCTGATAAAGCCTATCGGATCATGCTGTTTACATGACCACTTGAATAATCAGGTAACTCCAGAAATCAGCATGTAAACGCGCTCAGTGTTGGGGGATAAGGGGTCATGGAAAATGAATGGATGAGAAGCGTTTGTCGCACATTAAAATCCAGTGATCATTTCTGTTTTTACAGTTTCTGTCATGAGTAATGGTGTCACTTTGGTGATTTAAAAAAAAACACCCTTCAGTGTTTTCTTTAAAAATCTGTGGTAAAATTAAATAAATAAATGAATAATACAAGCATTTAAATTTAAATTCCCTCTCCTGTGCTGAAAAAATTATTTGACATGCCCTCCCCTTTTGCCCCCCCTCCCTCCATAAATAATGAACAGTCCCTAATTATTATTTTTCAGGATTTTCATATATATTTGTACATATGTGTATAAATATATATATACACACATATGTACAAATATATTTATATTTATATATGTGTGTATATAGATAGATAATTATAGACATTTTATCTCTTTCTCTTTCTTCTCTATTTTCCTCATCTCTAATGCTCATTATTCATCACTCTTTTCTTTTTTAATCAGCTTCTTGTAGTTCACAGTGGAGTCCAGTGTGAGCAGGTGTTTCTACACTAACAAACAGCATCACTCCATCATCAGTGTCTGAACTCATCTCCTTCATTTACTGAGGCCATGATCAGAGTGAGTGTTCGGTCGATAACCTCAGAAACACAAATCATGTTAGTTCATTCAGCCGATAAATCCACGTCTTATATAACAAATCAAATTATTAATGATTAAACCAAAACATCATGTTTTCATGTCCAATACTATTAATTATTATGATCAGTCTCATGCTGTGTTAAATATTCATTAAATGTATTTATTGCATTTTTAAAAAAATATATATTAATTCTGTTTTAAATTATACATGTAATAATATTTATTTTTTTTAATCTAGATTTTGATTCTGAACAAAACCAGTCAGTATTTATGACTAATAATCATGAAGATCATCAATGAATTAAATTACTTATTTATCAAATACTCTTATAAATGAACTCAAATCATGACTTTGAATCTTTTTATTCACACAGAAACTCTGAAATATAATTTCTGCTGTCAAGCCAGTCAGTCAGTAAACAAACAAACAAACAAACAAACAAGCATCTTATAATCAACTCAGAGATCGACCACACATCACCACAGCGCTGTCTCACTGATTTCACTGTTTTTAAACGTGGATTTTAACCAGTCTGTCGCATGAATGGTGTTTTCTCTCAAACCTTTAACTGCGTGGAGTCATCGTGGATATTATGAGTTTTTTCACGAGTGTCGTGTTTATGGACTTGATGCTCTCGGGACTCTGATAAACTTTCAACAAGACATCCAGCCCCGCAGACTTCAATACTGCCGTGACTTCTTTATCCAATGTGGCAGTTCCTCTGTCGCTTGGATGTCACCTGTCGGCATTCCAGCAGAGATATGCAAAGGTGGATGCGGACAGAACGGAACGGAAACATGGCCAGCTGACAGCGGTACGAGGGAGGACGCGTGGACGGAGAGGAGGGGTGCGCCAGAGGCTACGCAAACTCGGGCTGCGCCGCTTGTCACTTCCCTCTGTTACCCTTGGAAACGCGCAGTCTCTGAGGAACAAAATCGACGAGCTTCAGGTGTGCGTGAAGTGCGCACCGGATTATAAAACTGCCTGTGTGATCGCACTGAAACCTGGCTAAAGGAACACGACTCGAGTCAGGAGTATAGTATTGATGGCTTCGGTCAACCTATCCGGCTTGATCGTGACGCACAGCTGACTGGCAAAACACAGGGAGGGGGCGTGTCCTTGTAGGTCAACTCCCGCTGGTGCAAGACTGTGATAATAAGGGAATCTATCTGTAGCCTCACATTGAGCTGCTATCTGTTTCACTGCGCCCGTTTTACTTACCACAGGAAATCCCACAGGTTTTTATGACAGTGGTCTATATTCAACATTGCAACAGCCACTATTGATAAACTTGTGCACTGTTTCCAAAGCATTTCCTCTGATGCCCCACATTTCATACTTGGTGATTTCAATACTTGCAGTCTCAAAAAGGCCCTTGGTCACCTTTACCAGTATGTAACCTGTCCAACAACACCTGGTAAGGTGCTGGACTTGTGCTATGGCACCATAAAAGGGGCATATAAATATTATGCAATTGCGTCACTTGGCTCTTCAGACCATAATTGCGCCTTTCTAGCACCAACCGGCACTGACTTGAGCTGACGGACACTGTATCAGGATACATTTCCTTTTGTGAGCAAATGATCATCCCCAGGAAGACAGTTACAATATACCCAAATAATAAACCTTGGGTCACTAAATCTCTTAAGAATATTTTAAATCAGAAAAAGCTAGCTTTCCACCAAGGAGACATTCACCAACAAAAAGAGGCCCAAAGACTGGTGAAGAAGGAAATAAAGCTGGCCAAAATGAAATTTAAAGGGAAAGTAGAGGATGAACTTAGGAATGGCAACTCCCACAACGCCTGGGGAGCAATTAAATCTATGGTGGTAATGCAGGATAAAAAGAGGGAACTTTTCAATCCTGATAAGCCTGACTCTGTCCTGGGAGATGAGTTAATCCAATTCTATGTGAGATTTGACACATATAATCACTCCGATAAACTGACTGAATTCAGGGTTTCTTCAGACGGCAGCCAGATCCTTATTGATGAATTTGAGGTCACAAAAATATTTGAACAAACCAACGTGAGGAAAAGTTGTGGGCCTGACGGGATCAGTGGTCGGCTTCTTAAAAATCATGCTCCATTTTTGAGTGACATTTTCACATTCATTTTCCAGCTCTCTTTATCTCTAAAGAAAGTTCCCACATTATGGAAAGAATCCATCGTTGTCCCTGTGGCCAAAAACGCTGAATGATTATCGACCAGTGGCACCTGCTTCTTTAGTAATGAAAGGATTTGAACGCATCATGAAGCAGAGCCTTTTGTCGATGACTCAAAGTGTTATTGACCCTCTCCAATTCGCTTAGCAACAGCATAAGGGCAACTTTGCTAAATCAGGTTGTTGGACGCTTGGAAGGAATGAGGGCTCATGCTTGTTTGTGCTTTGTTGATTTCTCATCATCTTTGAACTGTATGCAGCCCTACAGTATATTTTAGCTAAGAGGCTCTCTGAAATACCTGGCTTTGACTTTGACACTATATGTTGGCTGGTTGACTTCCTGACTATGAGGTCGCAAAGAACTCGGGTCAGTGGCACAACATGCTCTACAGGCTCACCCCAAGGGTGTGTCTTGTCACCCTTACTTTCTGTGCTGTACACAAATGATTGCCAGAGCACAGATGACTCAAGATTCATTGTAAAGTTTGCAGATGATTCGGTTATTGTCAGCGTCCTGCAGGACCATGACCATGCATGGCCCTGTTATGGACAATTTCATTGAATGGTGCAATAATTCATGCTTACAACTAAACGTCAGTAAAACTAAAGAAATGCTGATCAATTTTCAGAAGAACCCACCTGCCCTAAAACTCACTTTCATTAATGGTACAGCTGTGGAGATTGTAAGCCAGTACAAGTACTTGGGCACCATCTTGGATGATAAACACTGACTATATCTGCAAAAAAGCCAATCAGAGACTGTTTTTCTTAAGGAAGCTGAGGGATTCTAATGTTGACAGATCGGTTTTAAAAATGTTCTATTCATCTTTTATTGGGTCGATATTAAGTTGTGCAGTGATTTGCTGGTATGGGAACCTCAGCATCACTAATAAAAATCATCTGGGAAGTATCGTTTGCCAAAAAATCACTGGCACTAGCTTGCAGCAGCTTGACAGTGTTTATCAAGCAAGAGCCATTCAGAGGGCAAAGGTCATCTTGGCAGACCCACATCACCCTCTCTATGCTGAGTTTCCACTTTTGCCGTCAGGAAAGAGATGTACCTTCTCTAAGAGGGCCAAGTCAGTCAAGGAATATAGATTTGATGTGTTTGAAAAGAATTTAATTTGCTAACACCGGGTGACACTGTTCAAAAAAACAAAAGAGTTCAACACAATATTAATGAAAAGAAGAATCAATCTCCTGCTGTGACCAAGAACAACACTGATATTAAACAGCAGAGTGAAGATCAACATTTCTACCCATTGTAACGGTGTTATCACACGAACAGCGGCTTCAGATCTTGTGTCAGCTGAACAGTGACAGTAACAAACTTCACATAATAAATGATGTCAGAGGAAAACTTTGATTTTATTGGAGAAAATAAGCTCAGACATGTTTTACAGACACTTCAGCCTCCTCTTCACAAACTTTATGTTCAGATGTCAAATATCAAAGAACAAACAGATGTGACGTCACAGCACGACGTTTAAACTCAGTCACATGTTAGAAATGAAGGCGGCGTCCTCTTGTACTGTTCTTGTCCACAGTGATGAGCGAGACCGTTTTAAAAGCATCAGGCTTCGTCGGTTGATGTGTCCTTACCTGCAGATAAAGACACACACACAGATGAGAGAAACTATCTGTGCTGTGTGTGCACTCTGCCAGCAGGGGGCGCTGAGTCACAAGAGTTTAATTTGGAAAGAGGAAGGAAAACAAAAAGCACCTTTCAATAATAAAACAAATTTAAGGTGTAACAAAGTAAAACAGAATTAAAATAAGATCAGATGAAAAAAAAGAATAAATACAGAATAAAAATTACAGTTTACTGTAAGATGTGAAAACATTTTGATTTAATATACAGTGACAAACAAAAGCTCTAATTTAAAGGGACAGTTCTGTATTTTGTTGTGGTGCTGCGTGAGGCACTGATCCAGAGTCAGTGTTTTACATGCTGTAGATGTGAGTTTGGAGAAGCAGGCTGGAGTCTGACATGAAGCTGAGTGGCGTCCTGCTGTGGGCGGGGCACCAACAAAGTGTGTCAGTTACAGTGTGTGATGTATTGAGAGTGTTATCACAGCTTCACTTTAACGTCAGACTGATTCCCAACTGGAAAATTAAGCCTTTACATCTCTCTCTTCTTCACAGTTTTTGTAACTGTGTGACTTTGGTGTTTTAAAGGTTTAATTCAGATTCAGCAAAGTCACACAGTGACACAAACACACTAACAGATGGAGGCAGCAGTCGACCAGCAGCTCCTGCGTTCACTGAGGTTAAATCACTGGTTTTCTCAATGGAGTCTGGATCAATCAATCAATCAAATTTTATTTATATAGCACCTTTCAAAACAAATTAATGTCATTCAAAGTGCTTCACATTTTGATTGAAAAATACAGAGAATAACAAAGTTAAATCAGAAAAAGGAGTGGGAAACTAATGCACACTGTGTCATACAATAATAATTTAAAACAATAATAGAAGATAAAACAAGGTCAAAACTACAGTGTTGCTACTAAATATAAAAAAAATTAAAGATTCAAATAACATGCAGGATAAAATATAGAATAAAATAAGATCTAAAAACAATCAGGGAAATAGCAATAAGACAAATACAGATAAAAAAACTAATTAATAGAATAATTATAAAACAATAGAACTAACGTAGGACACTGAGGACTGTCTGACGTTAACATAAAGCAGTGACAATACTCTCAGTGAAGTGCACACTCAAACTGTTGTAGATATTTTTAGATGAGACTTTTATTAGGTGTCTAAAATACGTCTTGTTGCTGACCCCGTCCACAGCCGTACATTGTTAGCCTCTGCAGCACATCTCGACGTGTGGTCGGAGAATTATTTTTACTTTAATATGGATTTGTTATGTTCCACCATTTTAAAATGTCTTTGTCACTGGAACTACACTTCACAGAGAAGGCTCTGTGTCTGTGCACGAATCTAATGTTGAGCCTGGATGAGGCCTCAGGGAGCAGTAAATGTATCATGTCAACGTATAGATTTGTGTGTGTGTGTGTGTGTGTACGTACAGTCAGGTTTGATTGGAGCTGGAGGAGGAGGAGGAGGAGGAGGAGGAGGAGGAGGAGGAGGAGGTGTGGCGCAGGTGTAGGACACCTCCAGGTACCTGGTCTGCTCCTTACAGGGGTATTCACCAAACACCAGCTCAGTGACGGGGACCTGACAGGACCTCTTGTTCCCACAGCTGGAGACAAACAGACAGACAGACAGACAGACAGACAGACAGACAGACAGACATGAAGGTGAGAACTGCACATCTGGACGTCCTGACTGTCAGTGAGACACAGTGAGCAGCTGAGGCCAGTGATGCTGCCGTTAATAAACCAGTCTGAGTCACTGGTTTTTGTTCTCCTCCTGGAGTGACGTCCACGTGTGTGTTTAAATCCTTTCTGAATTATTTTCTCTGCACTACAGACAGTTAAAGTCACGACACCTCATCCTGACGATCCTAAAATCCACATACATCAAGCTCTCTGCTAATGTTATCCTCCTCATCCTTCTCTCGCTTGTCTTTTTGTCATCTTTTTATTTGTTCAGTTTAGTGACATCATGTATTTTTATAACCCTTAAAACCACCTCTGTCAGGAGGTGAGGACTGTATTATTGGGGTTTTCAAAGTTAAACAAATTGTGGCAGTAAAGAAGTGAAAACAGAATTTCTAAAACAACAATCATTATGAAAGGATCCCTACAGATAGAGCTTTGTGTTTAACCAGAAACAGCCCTGAAATCACCGTCACCAAACCCACCAGACTCCATTTAGATCAGGGGTAGGCAACCTGTGGCTCCGGAGCCACATGTGGCTCTTTAGCCCCTGTCCAGTGGCTCCTTGAGCCTTTGAGAAAAGAATTCTATGGAGATTCATTCTATGAATCCAAATGTTGCTGAACCTCGATAGCAGTGGCTGGTTAGCTATGGATGCCAAATCCAAAAAAGTAAATTGAATAAAATAGAGAATGTAGTAGTGTGTGGACAGATTTGTTTGCTCTCACTGCCAGCTCTGCAAAATTTAAGTACCAAATAATCATAAATAGTGCCCTGCACAGTGGCCACTGTGTGGTAAAACATATTAACAAATGCTTATTTAGACCATAAGTATACGCTAATTTAGACTTAATAGGCTAATTACCTTGATTATAAGGCTCAAACATGTTTTGCGGCTCCACACAGATTTTTTCAAATTATTCTTGGTCAAAAATGGCTCTTTTAATGGCAAAGGTTGCAGACCCCTGATTTAGATCAACAGTCATCTTATCATCATTAAACACACTTCATTCAGAGTCGACAGAAACAAAATAAAACTTACAAAAATGGTCTTGGTTCATCTTTCCACTGTTCAACAATCAGCAGCTCTGGTTTGGTTCAAATTAACTCACCAGTTAGATGTGACAACATGCTGCCTCTATACACACTAACATGACTGCTTATCTAAATGGAGTCTGGTGGGTTTGGTGACGGTGACTTCAGGGCTGTTTCTGGTTAAACACAAAGCTCTATCTCTGTAGGGATCCTTTCATGATGCTGTCAGACACTTGGAATAACAGTCTGA
>NC_065513.1:45986361-45996191 GCF_006386435.1 Epinephelus moara
TGATTTTAGCGCTGCTCATCGTGGACTATATTGCTGTCATTGTTCATTTTAGTCAAACCATACAGTTTGAAAACGAGGCGCGGCTCCAACTAGAAAACAATGTTTTGATGCATTGGATGTGCTGAATGTGCATATTAAGGCAGTACAGGAGGAGGTGCACATTAATAATCCTCCAGGACTGTAACATGCTCATGTTTAACCCAAACAATGTGTCATGTGACTGACGTTGCTTCACATCCAGGTCGGAACACCTTCTCACCACAAACCAACCGCACCAGAGTTCCTTTGGAACCAGACTGTTTTTTTGGTGTGTTCACACCTGCACAAATGAACCACACTGAGGGGGCAAACCAAGTTGAGTTCGACTGAACCGAACGAAACAGGGCAGGTGTGAAAGCACCTTTAGCTTCCACGTCAGACTCCAGCCTGCTTGCTCAAACTGGAGGCGTGTTGACCGACATCTACTGCAGGTAATACACTGACTATAAATAAATACTCCATACGACCCCACTTCAAAGGATTCAAACTGTAAAACAAAGAACCTTTGAGTTTCCTTGTGATTTTTAAAGCTACTGTTAGGTTCAGTGAAAGGATGAGAGTTTCTGTGTTTTCTTACCACATGACATCTCAGCAGTTTCATTGACGCAGGCGTAGATGACCTCTCCCTCTGTCAGAACACACACAGGTCAGACATCATCATCACCATCATCATCATCATCATTAACTGGTCAGTGTTTTCTTGAGTCTCTTTGACCTTATTTTATTTATTTATTTTATTTATCATTATTATTATTATTATTATTATTATTATTATTATTATTTATACTATTTATTTAACCAGGAAGTCCGACTGAGACTGAAAATCTCTTCCATCATGGGCCTGGCTGAGGCAGCAGCCAATCAAGACACATTTAAAACACGTGATACAAAAATCCACAATAAAACAACAACTATTCAAACACATCAAGAAAAACAAGCACGTGTCTCTGTCACCACGTTCTTTATGACGCACTTATTTTGTATTTAGAGTCAAACTTCTCCAGGAAACTGAAACTTCTGATATTTTGATTTTAAACAGCATGAAGATTCATTTGTTATGAAACTGTGAGAAAGAACATTAAGTCAAAAGAGAAAAACATTAACACCAAACTCAAAGTCATCAGCTGTGTCTCAGGTCAGGGGCTGCAGCCTTCGAAGGCTGCGTCACATCGGTGCGACCAAGGCCGTCCAGTTTCGAAGGCTCCTTCAGATGCGGCAGAGGCATGCAGCCTTCTTTCCCACAATTTGGAGGATGCAAAGGATGAATATCCCTATCCCTATCCCAGGATGCATTGCGTACTGGTGTCGACTATATATTAAGTGAATTTTTAATTTAATTTTTTAATTTTATATACTTTATTAATCCCCGAGGGGAAATTCAATTTTTCACTCTGTTGTCAATTACACACAGGTCCGAACACACACATGCACAAACTGGACCTATACATGCACTAAGTGGAGAGATGTCAGAGTGGGCTGCCCATGACAGGTGCTCTGAGCGGTTGGGGGGTTCGGTGCCTTGCTCAGGCAGTGCCCAGGAGGTGAACTGGCACCTCTCCAGCTACCAGTCCACGCTCCATATTTTTGGTCCGGACGGGGACTCGAACAGGCGACCCTCCCAACCCAAGTCCCTATGGACTGAGCTACTGCCGCCCCCAAGTGAAGTTAACTAACAGTTGTTAACTAGCTAACGGTTAACTGTTGTTAACATTACGTTAGCTAAAAGCACACAGCTTAAACAATCTGAATTTAATAAGTTTACTTGAAAACGCTCCATAAGCCTGAAATATATCAGATGGCGGCGTCTCCAGCGGTGAATCATCTCCTCAAGTATTAAATTAAACATATAGCCTATTTAGGGCTAACTACCTTACTAGCTTACTTCTTCTTTCGTCAAGCGCAGCTGGTTGCTAGGTAACAGTAACTCCAACAGGCTGGGGCGAGAACAACTGGTGATGCAACCAGGAAATCCTCCGCAGACCAGACCGTTCCATTTCAGAGACCGTTCGGTTTGGCTGATGCAGTCTTCAAAGGATGCAGCCGACGTTGACCGCAAAGGCCACATCCTTCAAACGCTGCAGCACTTGAACTGAGACTCAGCTACTGATTCAAGAACATTTTTACAAATGTTGTAAACATGACCATGACTGATTAAAAACTTACCAGCAGCACGAGTGAAGTACCAAGCTGCAGCCAGCACTGAAAACACAAGTTCATCAGAGTTACAACTTTTATCAGTTTGACACTTTAACGCTGCAGCAATTCACAACATCAATATATGCAGATATCACAAATTAAATATTTCTACATTTGCACCCCGGTTCACTCCGGAGTCGTCGAAATCCAGCGCTTAAGCAGTGACTTACAGCCTCAGACACTGACGAAAAAAGCCATCCTTTATTGCATGAAATGCAATCAGTCACTGTTATAGTTTAACGGCGCTTGATGGCGTCAGGGTGAAACGCAGCAGGACAGGAACAAAAGTCAAGACGGCAAAAGTCCAAGCGGGGCGGGAGTGGTAATGGATGGGTCCAACAAACACCGACTTTCACCCAGGAGAGTGGTGTTCACGCCCGTAAGATTATAAAGCCAACTCGTTCTTTTTTCCAAAACCCAACCATGTGAGCTTGTTGTTGGAGGCAAACTGCTGCTGTGTGAACCTGCCGTGAAAACCTGTCTTTGGCTTGGAAGAAATAAGATCAGCTTTTATGCACACATATTTTTGAGGGCTCATGATTTAAAGAAGAAGCCAGAAAAGTTTCAGTTGTACTGGGAGGGGATGTTCGATGTCCTGATGCCATGGAGACAGGTGTATGATCTCATTTATGAAGTCACATTATCTTCAATGAAAAATTCTATACAAAATACTGCCGACAAGAAAAATGCTTTTTGCTCGGGGAATGGACCAGGATGGAAACTGTTGATTCTGTGAATCTGAAACTGAAGATATGTTGCATTTGTTTTGTGTCTGTCCTCACATGGCAACTTTTAGGACGACTAAAAAAAGATGGCGTGAAGTTTGATTATTTTATCCATGTGCCCTCAAACAATAATGCTCAGTGAACTGAGAAATGGTTGTTAGCATTCATTAAAACTGTTATATTATTAGGAAAGGATTTATTTTTGAATCAAATGTTTTCTTTCCTTCTTAAAACATTTCTTTCTGTTTGAAGACATCATTGCTACAAGGCAGGTGAAACTGAATGACCGATAATATTGACTATTGAGATCCAAGCCAGGTTCAGAAGAAGGCTGATAATGACATCATTATTTAGTTGTTTTCAGTTGTTTGTGTTGTTGTTGATTTGTTTTCTTGTGTATCCTTCCTTTTACTACTGTGTGTCTATGTCAGTGGTTTATGATGTGTTATAGTGTTGTTGTGTAATTTGTATTTGTATTGTTTAGCTGTCGATTGGGATGGAAATAAAAGCTGTTGTGAAGATCTGACTGCAGCTGACATACACAAACATCACAACCTGGGATCAGTTCATCTTTACTTCCTAAAAATTTTTTTTTTTGTAAATGTCAACATGTGTGGAAATGCCAAAAGATGAATGCCAGATGTTTTTGCCTAACAAGAGAGATCTAAATATGTACTATTAATAAAAATGAGCGACTTTGTTGAAAAATTTGAGAAACTTCTGACACTGAACATTTAAATAATCAGTGAGGAATCATGTGAACACTCCAGCATCAGCAAATTAAATACAGTTTGAACCATAAAGTAGAACAAGACAAAGAAATCACAGTTGTTTAAATTTCTTCTTTTTTCCCCTGTTCATGCGTCACAGTGTGGGACCACAGTGTTCAGGAGGTAAATCTACATCCTGACATTTATAATATACTACATAACAACTCTTATTTCCAGGCTTGAGTCTTGAACAGACTCAAAACTCAGATTCAGATTTAACAGTTTGCATTCTGAGAAAAGCCGCCAGGACGTCCAGGGTATAAAATATAAATGCTATAAATAAAAACCAAACACACACACAGTTATAAAACACTGCATGTCTGACTGAAGCAGATACTCACAGCCGAAGGCGACCAGCCTCAGTGGGACCATGTTGTTGTCTCTCAGCCTCCTCTTCTGTCGTCCACCTGCAGACACTCTGACAGTGAAAGCAGCATCTGGACGTCCAGGTATTTATGTGTCCGTCCTGACGGCAGACATGCCGACGCCTGTCCCGCCGACGCAGGCATGCGGGGCCTCCTGACCCAGATGTGATGAACATGTAAAACCCTGTGGAGCTGCAGGAGACAGATCTATAAAATCCACAGGTTTCAGGACCTTTAACACTTTCAGTCCCAGCTGCACCTCCGTGTTTCTCATTAACAGGCTTAAAGATGGAAGAGAAAACATCTGGATCTGTTATACAGGGGTGGAAACTCTGCAAACTAACAGGCCCAGATTTAATAAATGTGCATGTTTTAAAGAACCTATAGCTTTATTTATACAGCAGTGCATATACAAGGTGCATATAGGTGACTTTAATCTCTGTGACAGCTTAAATCCCAACACATCCTCACTGTGACCTCGTCACATGTCCACGTTTGGTCATGGACTTTCCACGTCCACATATGACGTCCAAGGTACCCTGGGTGTGTTGGTTGTTGACGTTCAGGGACGCCGTGTCAACTTCAGCCTGTTACATGCATTGTCTGTTTTCAAAATACACTTCTGTTTTCACAGGAAATGTACAGTTTGCATACAGTCTCTTTCAAAATAAAAGCACTACGTCAGTGTTGAATTGATGTTTCTTTCCTTCAACAACAAACGCACGTGGTTTGGTTTAGAAAAAAAGAACAGGGTTTGGCTTTAGAATCTTACAGGACGCGAGTACCGCTTTGTTGGACCCATCCAGGACCCCTCCTGCCTGTACCAGTCGTTAAATTATAGCAGCAATCGTCCGCGTATCATGCTGACATTAAGGAGCACTTTATTTCGTTAGTTTCTGGCGCTGCAAGACACTGCCCAAGCGCTGGATTTCGACGACTTCGGAGTGAGACCTGGCTCTAACAACAGACCACAGTGAGCAAACACTGACCCATTTTCCTAAAATCTTGGTTGGTTCTTACTGACCTGCAGCTCCCATAGAGGTCGAATAACTCCCCACGTCTCCAGTTTTTAAGGTGGGAAACAACCAAGCCAATCAGAGCTTTGTAGGCGGGATTAAAATTAAGACCTTTTTTTTTAATAGAGGAAAAATAACAACATGAAAATGATGATGATTGTGGATGAAATGTTTGCAGCTGTAAAATGACTTTCAGAAACAATAATTCTTAAAATGGAAAGAGACAGCTTTTAAACTTTCACCCCCTCACTCAACATATTCTAGTAGTGTCATTGTTACTGCCACAAAGACAAGCAGATTGCTTCCCGAGACTCTACAACAGTTTCTACTGTGACTTCAGTTGTTCCACGTCTGTCATTTCCTCTACTGGGGACAGTAACCGCAATGAACTTCCTCTTTGGTAACTAGGGATGGTTACCAATAGCTACCAGTGAAAACTAAGGGCTGCCCTCTTCCTGTTTTGGTCAAAGCACTTCCTTTTAGCCGTAAATGGAGCCTTTATTTCCCCAGGAGATCGTATCTGGTGGCAGAAAGAACTGCAGAATGAAAGCCAGGCTTATGGGGATCTGATCTAAACACAGATGGTGTCATTAATCTATAGCCATTACACTGTGCTGTCAACTTTTACCAGTCCCTCCAAAATTGTGTGGGCTGTTTTTGGGACTGTTTCTGCCTGAAATGCTGATTTTATCACAACTGTGATAGATGTTGTTGTTGTTGTTTACAGGCATTTTTTTGTAAAGAAGCTGCGAGGGCAAGTGAACATTGCAACAACAGTTGTGCAGGATTTGGAGCCTTTAATACACGCATGAAGTGTTTCCACAGAGTTAGAATCCACTTAAGGATGGTAGGGAGTTGGGGGGGCATAAACAGCTAATTACTGACAAACATATGTCATTGTTTGTTTATTCTCTGCAGTAATAAAAAAAAGCAAATGGCTGATAAATAAGCCTAACGCCTGCAGCATTCTTTTATACAACACAACAAAAACCTGCCTCAAATATCAGCGCAGCGTTTAATCAACTTGTCTCTGACTCGAGGTGATGTGTCGTGAAGGTCGTACTGATTGCACATGGGAGCCTGGAGGTGTATGTCAGAAATGATAATGACAACCTTTTGGAACAAAATGATTTGACTGACAGAACGACAGAAAATTTTCTTCACTATCACAATTCTACTTTTAAGATTTTGAGATTTTACAGCTGAACACAGAAACAAAATAATTATCTCTCCTTTTTCTTTAAGGAGTCAAAACCAAAGAGAAATGCTGAGGGATAATTACTGCTCAGGACCCACCACAACATCTAAAACTCTGAAAATGTCCCAACATGCATCAGCAGCTTTCTGAAGAAGTCCAGGTGGCGGCCTCAGGCTCATAAATACCAAAGTCCTCTGCAGCAGCAGCTCAGCAACAGGAGGCCAACGTCATTATGAGCTTACATAACTGACGACAGCTTTTTAACTCACACGCAAGTTCACGTTTTATGATTTAACTTTAATGATCTGTGAACAGTTAAGAGTTGTGTTTTTAATGAATATTTGTATGCGTTTCATGTATGTGGAGCGTCATAGGTTCACTCATTCTTGATCACTGAGACAAAACATTATTCTGTGTTCATTTTTTAAATTTTAATTCTTCAATTTAGCTGTGAACATATTTTTTAAAAGATCAAAGTCTTGAAGGTTAAACCCTTTAATCTGCCAACCTCCAAGACTTGAATTTTGTTGACTCCATCAGGCACTGAAAACGTCACAGCGTTACAAAATATGAAGGAAAGGTTGAATGATTTTTGTTAAATTAAATACAAGATTATTTAATCAGCTGTATGGGGAGTTGACCTGTTATGGTTGAGAGACACCAGATAGCAATATTATTTAATGAATTTATCAAAAAATAGAAAGTATACCAGGAGCAGCATTCACGCCTTTATAGAAACTACATATTTACAGCGATGTTAACAGTACATACTGTTAGTTTTAGATTTTGACAACTTTTAACACTTTTGTTTCTTTTTGTTGTTTGAAGTTGTTAATTTTTGTTTGGGACGAGGCTGTTTTCAGGCAAAGGGCAAATTTAAAGTTTTAAAAAATAAAATATGATCAAAACATTTTATAAATCAGATTTATTTTATTTCTTTAAAAATACATTTTTAGCCCAGAAGAGGGAATCGGCTTCAACAGAAAACTACACCAGCTGTTTGGTTATTTAAAATCATCTTTGTGAAGAGGAAGTCAGATGAAATATTTTAACTGATGATGATCATATGCATTTAATTCTAACATTCTAACGATTCACAATATACAGCATATGGCCTGGTAAACATATCATCCTAAATATCAGAATGTGCTCAGAGTCAAGTTTTAAAAAGTAATATGTAAAACATCTATTTGTAAATGAGACCCTCAAACAAACAGGTTGCTCCTTAACTTCACAGTAACACCTCCAGTGTTTGTAGCTTTAAGAATACTTTTTGGCTGCTGGGAGACTTCTGTTTTTTTAAACCTTACCCCGTGACTATTTTTTACTTTCACTTTCACCGATGACTGTGTCGCAGCATGGATGGAAGCAGGTGAGTGAAGTAGACTTAAACTAAACAAAGAAAAATAAGAGTAATTTAAGTTAGAGTGGTCCGTCAGAGCTGCTGATGGATTTGCAGTGAGTTGCATGTGTAGTATAGTATTTATAACCAGTCAAGTTAACAATGTCTGAAGCGGAAACAGACAATGCCCATCCAACAGTCTGCAAGAAATGTGATGATTTTTGTTTCTGTCTGAACTGAGAGCTCCTGATATGTTTCACCTCTAAAATCTCTCTGAAATGAGATTAAGGAGACGACTGTGACAAATGTTAAAGTCACTTTTTGGCTTAAGTGAATTGTCGAGACAACAGCAGACAGGTTTTCATAGAGTAGTGTCATGTATTGGGTTACGTAGGTCACATGGGGAGAAAAACAGGAGGAGAATGAATGACCGCAGCCCGGAGGCCTGCAAGGCAGACTTCAAGTGTTACTGTCGGTTTGGACAATAAAGCAAGTAAAATCAAGTAAAAGAAGAAGCTTCATGTCATGATTAGGTTCGGAATGCACTGTCTTATTGAGTATTAAGATGGGCACACAACAAGTAGTATGCAGCAGTGTTACATGAGACTCTGCCTGAACTTGTTTTGGCTCCTTTTCATTACGCTGAAAGAAGGAAACATCTTTATTACATTTACATCACAGAGCAGTGTTGGGGAGGTTACTTTTGAAATGTAATAGACTTGAGCAGGGGTGGTAAGCTTTACAATCAAAAGAGCCATTTTGGCCAAAAAATTAAATAAATTATCTGTCTGGAGCCGCAAAACACATTTCAGCTTTACAATGTAAGTAACAGCCTATCTGCATGTTATTCACAAAAGCCAATGTGCAGCTTTCAAATCTCCCGACTACTGTGACACTTCAGAACAAGAGCATAGAGTGTGTTTCATCTTACAAATACCTGGGCATTAGTTGTTAGTTTTCCTTTTAAGAAACACATTGCACTACTTGGGAAAAGGCTGAAGCTGAAATTGGGTTTTTATTTTAGAAATAGAAACTGCTTCTCATTCTTGGCCAAAGAAAAAGACTGGTTTGTGATTGTTTGCTCATGTGGACTGAAGTCTGGGTAACATGTTTGCATTCTCCTTCCTTAATCACTGAATCATCAAAATCCGACACGTGGGCAGTGACTTGCGGCGTCAGCAACCATCGAACATAGGCATCCTTCACATCGGTGTGATGTGTGGCTGGTTGCTGTTATAGTTTAACTGCGCTAGGCGGTGTCAGGGGAAAACGCAGCAGGACAACAGTCCTAGTGGGGCAGGTGGGAGAGGTGGTGGATGGGTCCAACAAACACAGACTGTCATCCAAGAGAGTGGTGTTCATATCCTGTGAGATTCTAAAGCCAAACCCTGTTGTTTTTTCTAAACCTAACCACTTGTTTTTGTTGCTTAAACCCCACCGTGTGTGTTTGTTGTTGAAGGAAAATAAACGTCAGTTTGCGGTGTTGTACCAACAGTGTCCCAGAACGTCAACAACCAACACACTCAGGGTACCTTGCATGTCGTATGTGGACGTGGAAAGTCCATGACCAAACGTGGACATGTGACGAGGTCACAGTGAGGATGTGTTGTCTTGACTGTGCTTGATTATGGGATGTATTATATATAAATGCACCCTCCCAGTCTTTGCATGCTCGGATTGGCTGGCTCTCCTTACAATTTTTAAAAATTTTCATTGGCATTCTCTTGTTTATGAAGCTATTCTTGACCTACATCCAGCTTATTTATGTGTGTACATTTCACAAAAAATTGAAAATGGCTCTGCTCTCTTTTCTCCGAATTTTTTTATTGTCTGTATCGAGGGTTCACACAGAGTTTGGCAAGCGAGCATTTGTGTATGCAGCTCCTCGTCTGTGGAATCATCTGCAGAATCATGTGTAGTTGCTGTTTTCTGCATGAAGATCAGCTCTGCACTCAGGATTTCAGCTAAATAGGCTATATGATGTTTGTTAAGGTTGCTTAGCAACCTCAAATGCAACCTACCACTGCACTTTTGAAAGCTGGCACAAGTAGGCACAAGAGTAGCTCTGAGCGCCCAACCTCGAGTTTTTCAAGTGGTTAAAGATGTGTACAGTCCCTAATCTCCAGGGCTGGTACCTGCGGTTATTCCACAGGCTAGTTAATAACATGTCGGGCAGGAA
>NC_065513.1:45996383-46028507 GCF_006386435.1 Epinephelus moara
GACTGTTGGTCCACTGATGGACCCTGATGAGGACTGTTGGTCCACTGATGGACCCTGATGAGGATTGATGGTCCACTAGGAAAATTATTAGTCAGGGGGCAGCCCTAAAAAATATACAACTATCATTCAATTAAAATGAGAGATAATCATCAAAGATAAAAACAGCTGTAAGTTGTAGGCTACATTAAAAAGATATGTTCTGAGTTGTTTGTCCATTAAATTTTCAGTTTTTTGTTGAGATAAAGACTTGTGTGTGCATTGACTTAATTGTAACTATACTTTGTGGTGCTGGTATAAAAGTCTCATCTGACATTATAGTGCTGTGTAACTCAGCATCAGAAATAACCCACACACATTCGTGTACAAGTTTTTACATTTTACAAATTCATTTGACAAGACCAGTCATTTAAGTCTTTACAGTGCCCACAGTATATTTCTGGTCTCTCAGGTATTTCTTGTAATAAATGCAACATTCCTGTGTTTCCTTCTGCAGACTGATTTAAACAATCCTCTGTGTGTTGACCATCCAGTCCTGCTGATCATGTGGACCAGTCACAGCTTGTAACTATGACCACAACAACTGAATGGAGATTCTCACTTCTAATTAATAAAAAAAAATACCTATGGCAGATCAACAATTCAACATAACAGCATCAACTGCAGGTACGTACACCATGTTCACGTATTAAGAGAAAATAAACAACGCTACAAACGCTGTCAAACGCTACAGGATGTCTTCTGAACATATGTTTTACTGTTTACTGATTTATTTAATTCACTAATTTATAAATTAATTTCAAAAGTTGTATTTTAATACTCTTCAATGGAGCTATTCAACTCTTCCGGTTTATTAAGTAAATTACTGTACTAATGTCCAAGTCAAAGGTCAGTGACGAAGCAAAAACCCTGACATGAATCACTTCTTGTCAACGTTACAGATCAGAAGCACAGAGAGTTGTTGACTAGAGATGATACGCCGTCTCATGGTGGTCACTTCCTGTCAACGTTACAGATCAGAAGCGCACCCTTTTTTCCAACAGTTTTTTGCAAAATGTTAACATGTTAGTAAGAAGTTGAATGTGCCTTTCATCTGTGCTGTCCATGTGCCTTTGAGCAAGGCACTGAACCTTCTACTCCTGCTACTGTTACCAGTAAAATAAAGTATTTGTACTGCACAGTTTCTAGTGTAAATGTCTGAAGCTTTTTGTAAATGTGAATCAGGACAAACGGGAGAGATGAAGCCTATGTGCATCATCATCCTGCAGTGTTTGGTACCAAGGTCTGCAACAGTGTTTGGGTGGTGGGGCATGTCAGACACAAAATGCCTTAAGTATAACACTTAAGGCTTCATTTCTCCTTAGCTGAGAGACTTTACAGTTGAACATAATCCCTTAAAAGGTTGCCTTTGTTAAGGAAAAACTCATTTAGTATAAATCCTGCTTTAGGTATAAGGCCAAGTCAAAGTTAAAACAAAAAAATACTTAAGTGAGCATTTTAAGGAAACCTTAAGGAGAAGACATAAGGGGGTTTTGTGCAACTGACTTTATTTTAAGGGAATCCTTAACTAGAACTTTAAAGAAAATCTTACCTGAAGGTGTTTTGGACAACCAACCCCAGGACCAAAGGTTTCCCAGCATAACATTACATTGTAATGAGATGATCAGTGTGACTAACTTCATCTGTCAGTGGTTTTGATGTTGTAGCTGATCAGTGTATGTCCTAACAGGGCAGTCAAACCCAGAGAAATTATGAGCAGCTAAATATGTATCTGAATTAACAGTAATCACGCTGTAGCATTAAGTGAGATGTTTTATACTCCAGTACACTGATTTTATGCCAGAAGTTGTAAAGACAGCAAATGAAGGGCATTTAATAAAGCCCTGGAGTGCAGAAGTGCATGAACCTGGTCAAAGATTAACCATCTGTACGGGCTACTCTGAGAAGTAGAGCGAACACGCCCACGATGAGGCAGGGATCACTTCATTGCTCAACACTACACAGGATTGTTGCACAAAAAAATCCAGGAGCCGAGTGCAGATCTGAGAGCAGACAATTCATAAGTGCACAGAGGGAGCTTGAGAGCGAGGGGAAGACTCAAGCTAGAGAGCAGGAATTCCATGAAAGCAGCAATATCTGAGTGAAAGCAAACAATCTGAGCAAAAGCAGAGGAAATTTAAGTGCAAGCAGGGGCTATGTGAGCAGCGCCGTCGTATAGGGGGGAAAGGTCATGACAATTCTAAGGGCCCACAGCCCACACACAGCCCCCAGTAGCCTCTATGACTAAATTATTATGCATAGACTTAACTAATATATATGTTCATACTAATGAATCCGAACTAAAACAAAGCCACAAAGTCACACAATATTTTAATTTTAATAATTTCAATAACCCCCTTGGCCCCTTCTTAAAAAATGGTTTGGTCCACACCACGGTTCGCTCTTCCTCATGGGAATTAAGTGAGCGCGAGCAAACTCCAGCAGGGAGTGAGGGAGATCAAATAGGCTAGGTGATGGCCCCCAAAAAACACAAATCTGGACACCAGAAAAGATTTGAGAAGGAGGCCAGGAGTAGGAGCAGCAGAGCAGGGGCCCAGGACATCAAACAATTTTTCTCTAAGAATGGTGACAGTAAAACTACCGAGGGCGGCTGAAACGATTAGCCTACTTGTTCATTCATTTATTGTACCGAGGGCGGCTGAAACGATTAGCCTACTTGTTCATTCATTTATTGTCTGTAACCTTACCTTTGATGGGGCGCAGGCTGGAGCCTACGTTAGCTGTCTCATCGGGCCGGGCTAAACTCTGGACAAGTCGCCAGTTCATTAAAAAGTCGCCAGTTCATTATAGAGCAACGATTCCTAGTGTAGCTAGCTAACTGAACATTACTAATTTGGAGGCTACGACAGCGGACTGTGTGTTTCACACATATCACTGTCGGACAGTGCTCCACATATGCACCCACTCAGAGGCTGCATTAAATTGTATTATGATGCATTCAAGTTCTACTCAGTAATTATGAGCATCATGCGAAGGTCAATTACATTATCATGATGTGTTCAAATGTGGTCTTGTAAAAATGTGTTATTGGTCGGACGTTTGAATAGCCTAAATACAAAAAAGTTAGATGTTCAAAGATTTGTTGTTGTTGTTTGTTTTCATATCAATATAAAATAAAAGACACCATAATAGCTGACAACAACAAAGTAAAAAGACCATTTAGAATTTTGGACAGTTTACAATGACTTTTGAATGGTTTAAAAATATTTTTTGCCTGGCAAAGTGAAGCTGTCTGCCTAGAGCTATGGTACTAAGAAGCCCATTTAGATTTTGTGTATTCCAAGACTAGGTTAGTTCTGCAACAGTTTTTCCATGAAACATAACATTTAATGTTTACAATATATATTGTAATATATAATGGAACAATAAACCTTTATGCTCTGCTGCTCCAGAATCAGCAGTGGCTGCTTCGTCTGAGTTTGACCCCGCAGCAGACCCTCACCCCCAGCAGTCCAATGAAATAGCCTTGCTAGACTTTCAATTGAAAGTCAGCTAAGCCGACAGTTGGACTTCAAAGACCTCATCAGTGACTTTGCCAACAAAAAGGCCCGGCGTTGGGCTTTCTGATCAGACTGACAGTGAACAAACAAGCCAATTTAAACCTAAATTGAGATTAGATGAGGCTTGTTTTTGTTTTTGATATTTATTTTACAACAACGTATTTCATGTGCTGTTTGTTTTACTTGCACATTTAAGTTAAATGCTACATATCTACCTTGGGCTCCACCTTGTGGACTATCTTGAGCCAGGACACTTTGTTTTTTTGCATATCAGTGCTTGATTGTTACAATAAAATACCCACTACCTATTTGTTGAGTGGTTAATTGAAAATGTATTTGCAATCAGAGGTGTAATAACGTGTTGCAAATCAGAGAAATGGGAATAAGACAACTAATAATACATAATTTACATAATAATATTCCGACTTGTTGAGGGGTTAATCGTAAAAAAGAAAACAAATTGGGTGTATTACGCCAGGCACCGTCAAGAACACTGAAAAACAGAAAAATGAAGAAAAACATCATAATACACAGTTGTAAAAAAAGTGGCAATGAATGGGGTAGAGGGGCCCACACCGATATTCTTTCAGGGGGCCCAGAATTCCTAGCAACTGCCCTGTATGTGAGTGCGGGGGCAGGGTTTTGAGGAAAAGAAAACAAAATGTGAAAGTGAAAATGAATCTTGCTCTTTAAAAAAGACAAGAATAAAACGTTATAGCATTCAGTTTTATCAGAATTTAGGAGCACAAAAATTGCGTAACAACTACTTTTTTCAGAGCAGACAACAGGCCTTTAATTTAATAATTTGAGTGTTCCATTCCCCTGCAGGTCTGCTTATGAACACAAAGTCTCCATATTCTTTTAAAATTGGGAAAAAGGGCCAGACAGTCTCTATAGTACCACAAGGCGGAGCCTGTTGCCCAGGACAAAGAAATTGATGGAGATGGTTTCAATACAAAAGCTTCAAATGAGTTGAATTAAATGTTTGGAAGGTTAACTAGAAATCACACTTATAGATTAACGCAATACCTCCACCTTTAATTTAGTAGCCAGAACAAGTTTAGTCAAGTGATAGGTGATTGATAGATGATTTGGTTTCAGCCATGTTTCATAGAAATCAATCATATCCACATCCATTGGTGTGAAGATCATTTACATTTTAAATATTCTTTATTCAGGTTCCTAAAGTGCAGCAGTTTGTCTTCAGCAGTTGATCTTCAGTGTCAAGTCAAAATGATGCTTCCAGCAGAACACGTTATGGCGACTGCAGCATCAGGTGAGTCCAGTCAGACGCAAGTCAGGGGCTCCACCAATTAGCAGTAAAGTTATATGGAAATTAATTAGTTACTTTTCAACATTCAGATTTATTTGTCATTTTTATAAGCCAAGAGTGATTATTGTTTTCTACAATTATAAAAATGTTTAGCCCATACATATAATTAGAAAACACTAACTTTTCATCAACCAAAATGTGCGCCACACATCTTTGACCTGGAGCCTTTTCCTCTGAATTTTGCTGAACTTCGGTAGGGGTGGTGAGTCTGTCTAGCAAGGCTAGTTATGTAATCCAAATCCAAAAAAGGAAAAATCTTGAAAGAAAATAAAGGATTTAACAGTGTTTGGACAGATTCATTTGCTTTCACCACCAACACTGCAAAGTTAAAATGCTAAATAATTATAAACAGCCCACTGCAGAGTGGCCACCATGTAGTATGTCATATTAATGAATGGATGAATGTTTCTCTGGGTCTTTGGATCAGATCAAATTATCACTGGATCCATTTGAACTGTGTCTGACTGTCCTAAAGGTCACTTTTAGATGGGGGTTTCTCTTTTGTTCATGTTGGGTTCTGGTAGGTTTTCCATCTGTCTGTTCCAGATCCGGGCCCTGTTTCAGAAAGCAGCTGTAATAAACTCTGAGTCTAACCCTGAACTATGAGTTCACTAACGCTGAGGTGGAAAATTCTGAGTTTTGGTTCCAGATCAGCTGACCAGAGTCAGTTCAATCAACGCTGAGAATGTTCACTCTGAGTTAAGCCTGTGAGCTGAAAAAAAAACAAAAACCATCATTAATGCAGCTCTGATACGACAATTCACCATGGCAACAGGTAAATGAAAGTCAGGGCCTCCATTTTGATCAAGTGGATGTAGAGATAATAATGCATGTATATGTGAACAGAGCAAAATTATCTTAAAAAAAATAAAGAGTCTGAGTCAAAGCAACGAAAAGTATCAGTAAATGAACATAATGAAGTTTCATTCAGTGTTGTCCATTAATTCATCATTAGGCTGTAGCCTACATTACATTTTGAATATATTTGTTCAGCTTTAATCTGATGGGAACAAAACACAGGAGCCAATAACTGAAGATGGAAAATATAGTCAAAGATTTTATAGATCACAGACATAAAGACATGACTGTAAGCTCTCAATCAGATCCAGTAATAATGTGTTTGGTGATGAGCACTTGAAAAGGCGTGGAGTTTGAAATAGAGTACAATTTAAATTTCAGACATCTATTAGAATCCTTCGCTCCACAGTCTTCAGTGGCTTTATTTCAGCTACTTTAACAAACATAGTAAATTTAAACACAGTCACTGAAATGCTGTGAAATCCTTTTTTGGATTTGGAATCCATAGCTAGCCTTGCTAGAGAGACTCTAGGTTAACCACTGTTACTTGAGTTCAGCAAAATTCGTCTAGGTTAACCACTGTTACTTGAGTTCAGCAAAATTCGTAAATTCAGAAAAAACACAAGGTCGTAGCCGTATGACATTTTAGTTGACGAAACGTTAAAGTGTTTCTTAATTCGATGTATAGGCTACACATATTTACAGCTGCAGAATGCAATAATCACTCTGGGTCCACAATAATGACAAATTAAAGTCTGAATGTTACAAAATAACACTTATTCATTTCCATATAATTTTATGTCCAAGCCACAGGGAGCCAGTGGAGAGGGTGTAAAGAGCAGCATGTGGCTCTGGAGTTGCAGGTTGCCTACCTTTGCTCTGGGTTGAGTCAATCTTGCTATGACGATAATGAAAACATACAGATACATACCTATGTATGGAAATAAAGGGGTAACTTGATTATGTGTGATATTTTAATGTGAGGGCATAAAGGAGATAACTTCAATGGTGCTGAGTAACAAACTAATGTTCAACCAGGATTTTGATCTGGACATACAGTAATCCTCCGCTAATTAATGCTCTTTGATTTGCACTTTGATATAAACTGTATCAATGAAGAAATGACACTGTGTGTCTGTCTCTGTCAGGAAGGAGACAGACACACACTCAGGGTTTGTAGATGAAAGCCTGCCAGCGAGCAGGGTAAATTCACAGAGTCACAAGTCAAAAGTCACGTTTTCCCTCAGCTCAGGGTGAACAAACACAGTTTTCACTACACCTGCTCTCTGAGTCAGAGTTTTAAAAGACTGCACTGGACATCTGAATAATGACAGTGTTACTGTCTTAAGGTCTACTATAAATGCATGTGTTATTAGAGATTACACAGATTAAGTGTGATTTACATGATTAAGTAAACAAATACTGTGTCCTCACTATCACAGACGATCCGCATCCTCGGAAGCGCAGTAGCAGCTTTAAATGGCTGCCACCTAACAGTGAGTTTAACTGAATTATGTTATCCTGCTATTTTAGAGTATTTCAGTAAATTACTTCATAAGTAAAATCGATGAGTAACTAAACCCCTGAAATTCAACATTGAATAAACTAACAATGAATAAATGCTAGTCTGCATTTAATTGTTGTTGGATTTTTTTTTGCCTTTTATAAATGTTTGTTTTCCACAGTGTCTGAGCTGAGGGTTGTTCTGCTGGGGAACAGCTGGTCTCAGAGGAGTTCAGTGGGGAACGTCATACTGGGAGAGACTAAGTTCAACACTGAGGAAGAACCAGACTGCTGTCTGACAGAAAGAGGACAGATAAAGGACAAAGAAATAGTTCTGATCAACACTCCAGATCTGCTGCATCCCAACATCTCTGAAAACAAACTGTCAGAACATGTAGAAAACTGTGTGAGATACTCTGATCCTGGACCTCATGTGTTCCTGCTGGTTCTACAGCCTGAAGACTTCACTGAGAAACAAAAAGGGAAGCTGGATAGGATCCTTGGAAAGTTCAGTGATCGATCATTTGATCATGTGTTGGTTTTGATAACAACACCCAGAGAGGAGAGTTCAGGTGTAAAGAAAAAATACATGACACACCCTCCATTAAAAGACATGATCAGAATGTGTAGATACAGATACTTGAAACAGAAGAACCTTGAACGTCCAGAGCTGTTAACACGATTGGGTCAAACTGCAAAGGAGAACAATGGAGAGCATGTGAGCTGTGATGTGTTTGAGGACGCAACACCTGCTCTACCAGGTGATCATCAAAGCCTGAAACAAAGAGGAACACAGATCTCTATCATGGATGCTGTAAAAGCTGCTGGTAAGTGCAGTAACATTTCTGCCAAGCCAAACTTTGTTCATACAGTCCTTGATTAAAATAGAACTTGAATCTGCAAATTAATGATGACATATTTTTACAGGGCTGCGTGTGGTTAAAAAGATCACTCCGCAACTTGCAGAGAAAACACCGGTGACTCAATGTAAGTAAATTCATCTCAATGCAAATCATAATTTTGAAAATAGATTTTAGTGACATCTCTTCTCCAGCGTAATCCAAAACACAATTCCACACAATTACCACTGAAATTCAATGGAGCAAAATACACTGAACGAAATTTAAATGCAATACTTTTGTTTTTGCTTCCATTTCTTACAGGTTTAAGATCAGAGACTTTTTTATGCACTCAATAGATATATTTATCTCTATTTTTGGTCGCAAACCTGTTAAAATCCATGTTAGTGAGCAATTCTCCCTTTCCAAGATAGTCCATCCGCCTGACAGATGTGGCATATCAAGATGCTGATTAAACAACATGATTACTATACAACTGTGTATTGGGATGGTCACAGACACACTAGAATGTGCAGTTTGATAACACAACACAATGCCACAGATGGAGCGTGCCATTGGCAAGCTCAATGCAGGAATGTCCACCAGAGTTGTTACCTGTGAACTACAGTAAACATTCGCTTCACTACCATAAGCCATCTCCAACATTGTTTCTATGAATTTGGCAGTACATCCATCCAGCCTCACAACCACAGAACACAGGTATCAACACTAGCTCAGGACCTCCACATTTATCATCTTCACTTGCAAGATTGTCTGAGAATAGCCACTTGGAACCAAGTGTTGTGACAAATGATTTGCAAAACCAAAGCAACCTGGTCTCAGTTCAAAGTCTTTGAAAACCTGCGCTTAATCAGTGACTTATGGCGTCAGACACAGAAAAAAAAAGTCGTCCTTTCAGATCAGCATAATACACGGCCAGCCTCAGGGGGAAACGCGCTGGGACAACAACTTCGGTTCAGGCCATGGAAGTTAGAGTAGGGCAGACGGAAAGGGTGGTGGATGGGTCCAACAAACACCAACTTTCATCTGTGAGGCCGGTGTTCACTTCCTCGAAAATTGTAAAGCCAAACCCTGTTCTTTTCCCTAAACCACGTGTGTATTGGCTAAACGTAAATATGTGCATTTGTTGTTGAAGGAAAAAAGGTGTTGTACCGAGTGCATGTATTTTGAAGAGACTATGCAAACTGTACATTTACTGTGAAAACAGAAGTGTATTTTGAAAACAGACAATGCATGTAACAGGCTGAAGTTGAGACGGTGTTCTAGAACGTCTACAACCAACACACCCAGGGTACCTTGGACGTCATATGTGGATGTGGAAATTCCATGACCAAACGTTGATTGTGACGAAGTTCGAGTGAGTTGACAGTTGATATTTTGCACAAACTGTCAGAAACTGTGTCAGGAAAGCTCATGCTTGCTCGTCATCCTGGACTTGACCCAACAGTGCTTTATCAAAACTGACTTAGGTTTGCAACCATCAATGGCATGTGGTACTTTGGAGAGGTGTTCTCTTCACAGTTGAATTCAGGTATACACTGCACTGGGCAGATGTGTGGCGGAGTGTGGATGGGCAGGTTGCTAATGCCACTGTGTGATGGGGCTGTCAAAAAAAAATCGAAGTTGAAATATATTCAAATATATATATTTTTTTATAAGTTCAAACCTAAATTTGATAATTCGAATATCATTAATAATTAATTAATACTATTAATAATGTTGTATATCACGGTGAATTCCGTTCGGATGGAGATGGCTCGCGCACAAGCCGGGCCAGAGAGGGACGCAGCAATGGAAGGAGAGGCACCGACGGAGAAGCCCGCTGCGCCAACACCACCCACTGCGCTGTCCGCGATGTGTGACCTGTTCGGGGAGACATACAGGGAGTGTTGCACCTGCTGCCTCCCTGCCTACCGTTTTTGAAGAAAAGATGAAACATTACCAGAATGAGACACCACTACGAGCTGACCAGGATCCACTCATGTGGTGGAAAACTACAGGCGCACTGAAGTATCCAAACATTGCTCAAATAACGAGGCAGAAGTTGATCATACCTGGCACTTCAGTGAGGTTGGATTGGGTGTTTTCATCCGAGTGTCACGTTCATATTGCGCCAGCAATAAGCATGTTACTTTTTGTGGGGGTTTTTTTGTAAAAAAAAAAAAAATTAAAATAAAATAATAATAATAATAATAAATTTGAATATTATTCGAACTCTACTAAATTAATTCGAAAATATTAGAACTCAATTTCATGGTGCTTTTGACAGCCCTACTGTGTGAACAGAGTGCCCTATGGTGGCGGTGGGGTTGTGGTTTGGGTTGGTATGAGCTATGGACAACGAACACAGGTGCATTTTATTGATGGAAAGTTAGAATGCACAGAGATACCGTGATAAGATCCTGAAACCCACTGTGATCTCACATTGCAGCATGATAATGCATGGCCCCACGTTGCAGCACGATAATGCACGGTCCCACATTGCAACATGATAATGCACAGTCCCACATAGCAGCATGATAATGCACGGCCCCACGTTGCAACATGATAATGCACAGTCCTATGTTGCAAAGATCTGTACACAATTCCTGAAAGATGATAACATCCCAGTTCTTGCATGACCTGCATCCTCACCAGACATGTCACCCATTGAGCATGTATAGGATGCTCTGGGTCAGTGTGTCCAACACCTTGTTCAAATTCCTGCCAATACCCTGCAACTGCACACAGCCATTAAAGACGAATGGGCCAACATTCAACAGACCACTATCAACAACCTGATCAACTCAATGTGAAAGAGATGTTTCGCATTGCGTTGGGCAAATGGTGGTGTAAAAATTCTAGCAAATGACTGTTTTTCAAGATAAAACTGCACATTTTAGAGTGTCCTATTGAGACCATCAAAAGGCACACCTGAGAGATAATTATGCTGTTTGATCAACATCTTGACATGCCACACCTGTCAGGTAGATGGATTATCTTTTTTGTTATATTATGTAATGTTTAAATTTTTTGTCCAATGTAGCTACTTCCCATTTGCAAAATACATTTTAGAGGAGATGTGATGCTGCCTTTTCTTAAAAATAATGTCCAAATGTTTATATTGCACATATATGCAATCATTTAAGGCTAACACAAACTGTACATTCCCATCCTCCACATTCACCACTCTGTGTGGACAGAGCAGTATCTCCTGTAATGGCACTGATCGCTGCTGTACAGTCGTTTTTAACTTAATGTTTCTGACCACCATTATTTTTTCTAAAATGAAATTTCTAATAAAAACAGCTGTATATGAACAGAATTTGCAGGAGATCGAGTATTTTAAATACAAATTTAAAGACAGATTAAATGTGAATGACATGTGACTTATAATATTTTAACAAAATGTTGACACCATGAATTCAACCACAAAACTGACTCAGGAGATAGATGAGGAGATCACTTTATGGACTCTCCATTCCATACACCTTATACATACTGCACAGCGCTGCAGATGGTCACTTTAAATACCAATTGTCACTTTTTCTGAAAATGGTCATTGCTGATGTATGATGTGTGAGTGTCATACTGGACGTTTAGTTTGTGATTTATTGCTGGATAGTTAGGGTTTTATTGTATTTTATTGATGTCCATTTTATGGTATTAGTTTTCATTAATTCAATGTTGGAACGTCCCCCCGCAAGCACTGTTTCGTTTTACCTGCATTACTGTTAAAGTTTTTTTGAGATGACAGTTAAAGCTTGATTTGATTTGATATGAGCAAAGTGTTGTGATTTCAGCTTTATAAAGAGTTTTTATCTTTCTTTTTTCTTTTTTTTTAAACAGCATCTGCACTTAGGATTGTGCTGCTGGGAAAAAGTAAAGACAAACAGACAAGACTTGGGAACTTCATCATTGGGGAACAAAGTTTTCATCATCAAAGACTTTCCCCAACCAGGCAATGTGTGGCCATCGATGGAGAGTGGAGAGGAAAACCATTAACAGTAGTGAAAACTCCAAACATCTTCAGTTTGTCTGAGGAGGCCATGAGAAGAGAGGTGAAGAACTGTTTGACTCTTTGTCCTCCTGGACCAAATGTTCTGCTGCTGTTAGTGAAACCCTCTGAGTTCACTGAGGAGGATAGACAAACACTGAAGTTCATCCTGAGTCTGTTTGGTCAAGATGCCTTTAAATACTCGATGGTCATCATGACACATGAGGAGAGGAGTGAAATGAGTGTCACTGTTAATGAACTCCTGAGAGACTGTGGAGGAANTCACTGAGGAGGACAGACAAACACTGAAGTTCATCCTGAGTCTGTTTGGTCAAGATGCCTTTAAATACTCGATGGTCATCACGACACATGAGGGCAGTGAAATGAGTGTCACTGTTAATGAACTCCTGAGAGACTGTGGAGGAAGATACTACAGTTTGTCTGAAGACAACCACAGATCACTGATGGAGAGGATTGAAGAAACAGCTAATAAACCCATCAGAGCAGCTTTAAACCTGGTCCTGTGTGGGAGGAGAGGAGCAGGGAAGACTTCAGCAGCCAAGGCCATTTTAGGTCAGACAGAGCTTCATTCAGTCTCCAGCTCATCAGAGTGTGTTAAACATCAGGGAGAGGTGTGTGGACGTTGGGTTTCCCTGGTGGAGCTGCCTGCCTTGTATGGAAAACCTCAGGAGGCAGTGATGGAGGAATCATTCAGGTGTATCTCCCTCTGTGATCCTGAGGGCGTCCATGCCTTCATCCTGGTCCTACCTGTGCGTCCCCTCACTGATGAAGACAAGGGAGAGTTAGAGACCATCAGGAACACATTCAGCTCTGGAGTCAATGACTTCACCTTGATCCTGTTCACTGTGGAGTCAGATCCTGCAGCTCCAGATGTTGTTAACTTTATAAGTAAAAATAATGCCATCCAGGAGCTCTGTCAGAGCTGTGGAGGAAGATATGTTGTTCTCAACATCAAGGACCAGCAGCAGATCCCAGGGCTGTTGGATGCTGTGGAAAAGATGAGAGTTGGAGGATCCAGATGCTTCACAGTTAAGATGTTCACCAAGGCTCAGCTGGATAATGTTTCAAGACTTCAAGCTGAACTGCAGGATCTAAAACAGAAAAAGGAGATGGGAACTGATGACATCAGTCAGAGCAGAGAGTGTCTGAGGATGGTGCTGATTGGGAAGACTGGCAGTGGGAAGAGTGCAACTGGAAACACCATTTTGGACAAAGAACATTTTCTTTCTACTCCCAGCTCAAAGTCTGTGACTAAGTTTTGTAAGAAAGCAACAGGAGAGATTGATGGACGACCTGTCGCTGTGGTCGACACCCCCGGCCTGTTTGACACGACTCTGTCCAATGACGATGTTCAACAGGAGCTTTTAAAATGCATCAGCATGTTGTCTCCTGGACCTGGAGCTTTTAAAATGCATCAGCATGTTGTCTCCTGGACCTCACGTGTTCTTACTGGTGCTGCAGATTGGCCGCTTTACACAAGAGGAGAAAGACTCTGTGGAACTGATCAAGAAATATTTTGGCAAGAATTCAGGAGATTTCATCATCATTATCTTCACCAGAGGAGATGATCTGAAAAATAAAACAATTGAGAGTTACATTGAAGACTGTGATGACTTTTTGAAAAAGCTGATAAACGACTGTGGAGGAAGATACCAGGTCTTCAATAACAACAATCAGACAGATCGCACACAAGTCAGAGAGCTGCTGAAGAAGTCCAACAGAATGCTGATGGAAAATGGCTGCAACTGCTACACCTCAGAGATGTTCAAAGAGGCGGAAGAAGCCATACAGAAGGAAGTGGAGAGAATCCTGAAGGAGAAAGAAGAAGAGATGAAGAAACAGAGAGAGGAGCTTCAGAGAAAACATGAGGAGGAAATGGAGGCAATGAAGAGAAGAATGGAACAACAGAGAGCAGACACTGAACAGGAGAGACAACTGAGAGATAAACAACTTAAAGAAATGGAGGAAAACATCAACAAGGAGCGTGAGGAGAGAAAGAAAGAACAGGAAATGAGGGAAGACGAGGACAGGGAGAGGAAGGCGCAGGAAGACATTCAACGACAGGACTGGGAACAAAAACTCGACAGAGAGTTGGAGCAAAGTAAAGAAGAGATGAGAAAGCAAAAAGAGAACTGGGAGAAGCAAAGACAAGAATGGTGGGATAGACAATATCAGCACAATGAACAGAGACGGCAAGAGGAGCAAACAAGACTTAAAAGGCTCCAGGAAGAATACGAGCAGGAAAGAGAAAAAGATGAGAAGAAAAGAAGAGAAGAAGATCGAATCAGAAGAGAACAAGAGGAGAAGGAGAGAAAAGAATTAGAGGAAAACTATAAGAGAAAACTGGAGGAAATGAAGAGGAATTATGAAGATGAGGCCAGAAAACAAGCTGAAGAGTTCAATGAGTTCAGACAGAAATACACCAAGGACTTTACAGCACTGGTAGAGAAGCACATGGAGGAAATACAGGAACTGAAGAAAAGGCATGAGCGACAGATGCGGGAGAATGAAGAGAGCCATGACAAAGAGTACAGTCTGTTACAAAACCTCTCAAGTCACAAAGAAAAATCTCTGAAAGAAGAGACAGAAACATTGAAGAAAAAGCATGAGCAAGAAATATACGAACTAAAACAGAAATACCAAAGCAAATGTATCATCCTCTGAGTGAGGTTTGATTACCACCTGGGCAAAGAGCAAAGTGGGGCAAAGTGTGCAACTGCCTGGAGCCCCGGACTCTCTAATCTAAGATCCACTGTACAACAGTTTAATTTGTTTGGTAATCTGCAGCACATAAGAACCCAGAGGTGCCTTCAGGTGGCTTTAACTTATACTGAAGCTGCTTTCAGACAGCGATTGAGTGTACCTTTTACCTGGTGTATCAGTAATATCAGTATTTAGTCATTACAGCCACTACTTAATCGTACCTAAGGCCCCGTCTACAAGTATACAGATACCATTTGGCCTCTTGTCCAAACACAAACAGAATTTTAGGTCACTAAAATTAAGATTTTTTTAGAAACGCTTTTTGAGGTGCAGATTTTTCAAAACTCTGCTGTTCATCTGTGTAGATGTGTAAAACGGAGCGTTTAGGAAAGGAGGACACCATCTCCTCAATTTGCACATATCAACTGTTGCTTTGTGTAACTAACATTCAATGGCAGACTATTGATTTGTTTATGTTTTGTCAGCACTGTTTGGTCTAATGACTTCTTTACACTGAAACTTAGTACTGCTCCACCACTTCATGGATGAATGGAGCAGTCTACCCTGCTGGCTTTAGATCCAGCCTTGTTGAAGCAGCTGATTGTGGAACACTGACGATTATTGGAAGAAATATTTTCACGTCAAGAGCATCACTCTTAGTTTTAAATGAGTTCCGTGGTACTTAAATTGAAGGGGAATTAAGGGTGATGAGATCTCCAGTTGTGGTTTTGAAATAGGTAACATCAGCCTGTGCACCTTAATATCGTCACAACAACAGGAGAATGCAGAAGATGGCTGACACTGATGAGCGCTTGGTGTCATTTTTGTGTTGTAGTGTGTACGGAGATATTTTGTGAAATCAAGGTTGTGTGGACAGAACAGAGGAGGAGAAAAACTATCCGTTTTTAGAAATCATTATAAATGTGTAGCCAGGGCCTAAATGTCATCCTTTGTGGGTTTTTTTTTAAAAATATGTCTTAATATACTTAGAGAATAAAGTCAGCCTGTTATTCTGTCACAAGAGGGCAGCTTGTCAATGTCAGCAAATTTTTTCTTGAAGTGCTGTGTTTCCTGTTCGATGAGCTACATCCTGACTACTGCTCTTCACTGCAGTGTGAATGTTCATCGGACATAATAACCTTTCCTCTTATTTGTAAAATTCTTTCACTATCATCATTATTATAGTTATGCAATGTAACACACACATTGCACATTGCACATTGCACATTGCACACACATTAAAGGCCCTTCTAGGGACGGGCATTGGAAATTAGCAGTAGCTATAAATGCTGTGATACATTGCATTGATTAACTGCTGTGCAATTCCCTATGTATATGTATCTGTCCCTATCAACAAAAAACACACACACAATAAAAACCCAACTGAATTACTGAACTACAAAGCTACAGCATGTGTAACCTACAACCTTCCTGAATAAATACTTTGAAAGGAACGCCTGACTCTCGTCGTCTCACTGACACCTCACAGAAACACACAGTCACACAGCTGAGATCAAAGTTCATTCTTGATATTTAAAACAACATCTGACAAACGCACATGATCTTCATCAGCAGATTAAATTTAACCCAGTCATGTGAATTTCACAAAATGATAAGACAACCACCCACTGACTATACATATTGTGCATTTATCATGATGAAGGTATTATGGAATTATGTATTCTATTCTGACAACAATTTAACCAGTTAAAGATTTAGAAACCCACATAGATATATATGCAAGATTTAAATTAACACACTGCAGCATTTAAAATCTTTTACTTCAAATGTATGTATGTATTATTTCTGTGATGTACCAATGGTACATCACAGAAATGTTCATTCATTCATTTATTCATCTTCTAACCGCTTCATCCTCTTGAGGGTCGCGGGGGGGCTGGAGCCTATCCCAGCTGACATCGGGCGAGAGGCAGAGTTCACCCTGGACAGGTCGCCAGACTATCACAGGGCTGACACATAGAGACAAACAACCATTCACACTCACATTCACACCTACGGACAATTTAGAGTTATCAATTAACCTGCATGTCTTTGGACTGTGGGAGGAAGCTGGAGTGCCCGGAGAGAACCCACGCTGACACGGGGAGAACGTGCAAACTCCGCACAGAAGGGCTCCCACACCTGGGATCGAACCGGCAAATCGAATCGATTTACCGAAAGGTAAATCTGCTCTGACTGGGATAAACTAGAAGGACTCATTTCCGAAAACACTGAAGCTAATTTTCAAGTCATCATTATTTTTGATAAATTAACAACATATTTGAAATATAAACTGTTCAGTTCTCTCTAAAAATACAATTCTCAACACTAAATCTGGTGACAACAACAACAACAGTACAAAAATATTTACTTACATGTGAGTTTGGTTCATGTCCTCCATCACTGCTGCTGGTTGAAATGAAATGCATGCTGGGATACTTGTGTACCGCAAGTTCACACAGGTCACCTCCAAAAGCATCCTTGATGAAATGGACGAACAAGACGGGCGGGTATCTGGACCATACTTAGATAAATGCAAATGTTAAATTTAGGACAGTACTTCAGCCGTGACATTTCACAAGTCCACCAAAGCAGAAATTCAGAGAGGCCTCAGATCTCTGGGAGAGCCTCTGATGTCATTAGGATCTGTTGTTTAGCAGCGTTGTGATTTCCCATCACTCCAGTTTAAGACAAGACAGTTAAAGATAATATATCACAGTTTAATAAATGGATAATTAAGGAAAGAGGATGCACAGATCTTACCTCTACTCAACTCCACATACACAAACTAACACTAAATGTTAAATGTTATTTGAACTGAACATAGTGAACATGCTCTATAATAAACCGAGATAAAATACTGTGGAATCAGTTATGATGATAAACACATATTACAGTCAAAAGAACACAGAGGCAGCGCTACTTCATCGTCACTTTAAAGCATGAAAATGTTTCTGTCAGGTTGGAGCATCAACTACAGGGTTTAGTTTAGTTGTATTAATGTGTAGAATTGTCACAAACATTTATAGAATATTTAAAAGACAAAAACATGTCATGCTCAGCAAGCTAACGTTACACCACTGATTTCTCATCAAGCTAGTTAACGTTACTTTAAGTCACTGATATTGTGCTCAACAAATCACTGTACAACAAATGACCACTGATATGGTGACACAATCATTCACAACAATAACCGGAAGTCCCTTGAACAGAAAACAAGTTAGTCCAAAGCTTCACAGACACAAAAATGAACGTATATTGTCGTAGTTTAACGGAGTTTGTAACAGACAGCTGAAACACAAACAGCTTTACAGCAGCACACTGGAAACCACATGTGGGTTCAACAACTCCAGTTTGCAGGGGCTCCACAAGATGGCGCCGCTGCCACAAAAATCAAACCTGATGGAAACAAAGCGCAGTGGGAAAAGTAGCGTTACAGCCTGCGTTACATTACCAACAGGATAAAGTAGTTCATAGCATGATGGGGAAATATAACAGTGATTAATAAAGTATGACATTAACAGCAGTAACAGTCACAGGACTCTTTTACCACCAACAATCCCATTAAAAAATAAAGGTGTAGTTTTGTCTGACTTCAGATCAGTGAAATGTTGATGGATCAAATTCTCCTGAGGGCGTTTTTCTGTCTTAACTTTCACTTTCTATCGTCAGACTGGTGACGACTGACAGAACAGCGGTGGTTTTCATCTACAGGTAAAGATTAGAACTTATTACAGTTTAAAAAAAGATATGCTAGAAAACTGATGTTTTTCATATTTTATTTTCACATATTTTTCAGTCAGTTTTATCAGAGAAATCTGTCTGTCTGAAGGAAACTCTGACAAATGTTATTCTGTTTTGGTTGTTGAGTCACATCAACTTTAAAGTTACAATTAAAGCCTTTACATTATTCTGAAGTTTAGTTTATTATCTTTAGACATTAATGTGACTGAAGCAGTGCAGATATAAAACATAAAACATGATTCTTTAATAAATGTTAATATTTAGTTTATGTTCTGGAGACCAGATATGTTTAAGAGTTTAATGAGAGAAATCTGAGACAGCAACTCTGACAGAGGTTATGTTTCTATAATATCACATTTAAAGTCGCCATTTTAGATTTAAACTAAAAACCAAGAAGAGGCTGTAACCATAATCACCAAAGTGACATTACTTTGATTTTAGACTTTATTTATTGTTTTGTCTTCATTTTTAATCTGTTTTTGTCACTTAGTTTTAAACTGTTATTATAACTGTTGAATCTATTGTTTTACATTTGAATCATTTTTATTGTCCTGCGTGCACTGGTCCCAAAACTGTTTTTTGTCTTATTGTTTTATGGTCTACACTTGTTGTCTCATCATCAGCTCGTCAGTCATCTGTGACACTTTGAACTGCACCAACCTGTTTGAGAGGTGCTGTACAGATAAAGGAGAGTTTGATTATTGGTGTTTAGTTGATCACATTTTAAGGTAATGTAACTGAAGAAGCTCTGTCACATTAAATCATCTTTATTTATTCAGAATCAGTGACATCTCTTTTGTGAGACCTCACGACAAACTACAAACAGCCAAACGTCGTTACACATTATGTAGGCGACATTATAAAATGCACTGAAGTAAAAACATGACTTATCATTTTAAGGGAATTTCACACACACACACACACACACACACACACACACACACACACACACACACACACACACACAGGTTATCACATGATCCCTGTAACCAGAGGGCAGGTTGTTCCTCTCAGTCCCCACTGTGGTTGTAAAGGTGACCAAGACACTCCACTCTGCTCTGTAAAACATTTTGCTCTGTAAGTCAGATCATTTAAATTGTAATTATTCTTTCTGTAGGTCGTTAAGGCAGCAGTTGGTCTCCAGCTGAATTAGTGGCTGATGTTTCCAGCAGAGTGATGTCATGGCGACTGCAGCATCAGGTGAGTCCAGTCAGATGTTAGTAGTTTTCTCTCAGTCCCCACGAGATAAATATGGACCAGCACTTTGTCTCACTTGTTAAAATCAGGTTTGTAAGTTCTCGATGAAACTCACTCAGCTGATTGTTTCATCTCTTTTCAATCTAATTCAACATTAAATAGGAGAAGCACTATAAACTGTGAGTGGCTGACAGAACCTACAGCGATCAGAGCTTTAACCAACACATTCTCACTGCGAACTCGTCACTTATATTTTCTCTCTGGTGAATGTCTGTGTTTGTTTGACTCATCCACCACCCTCATCCTTGTCCTGCGGCGTTTCCCCAACGCAGATGGTAGCTGTTATAGTTTAACAGCGCCCAGCTGCATCGGGAAAACTATAAAGGACGTCTTTTTTTGTTTGTTTCTGGCATCGCAAGTCAGTGCCCAAAGGCTGGATTTCGACGACTTTGGAGTGAGACCAAGCTCCCTCAACACAGGGTCCATACAGCTCTAACTCTCCAGTCTTTTTTACATACATTTGAATATAACCATGATTTCTGTTTAGATTTAGAGAAACACTTATGTTTTAATTAATTTATGAGTTTCGTCTCCTGCTGCTGCACTGATGCATTTTCAATTTAATCCCCTGATTATTGATTTCATCACAGCTGCAGCTTTTCCTTTGTCAAACAATCCAGATCAACACGTTCCCACCGAGTGAAACAAAACAGAGACTGATGGATTTACAACAAAAGCTGCTGTGTGAATTTGCTGCTTTGGATTATTTCACTACCATTAATTTACTGCTGACATCATGAAAACCATCCCAGCTGGCACACGACCGATCTTCAACACTGAAATGTAGCTGAAATTATGTCAGTTGTTGTTTTAACACTGAAACAGCAACCGACATCACAAAACAATGCCTGCAGCGCATCTACATCAAAAAAATCAGTGATGGTGCAGCAAAACGTACATCTTACTGATGCTTGGTAGATGTAGATAGCTAATGTTCTGGGCAGGTTTTAATCCCCCGCTGCAGAGCCCTCCTGTCCTGGACTGTCCACATCTGATGCCAGTTTGAAATGTTTCCAGTCAGGATGGTGTCTCTTGCAAAGCTAAGAAGAACTTAGCAGGTGAATATTTTTTTCTGAAGAAATACAGCTGTTTCTGAGCTTTCGTTACCAGGGCGGAGATGTGTGATGACCATGGCAGGTTCTCTGTGACGCTGATGATTCTCAGGAAACTAAAACTGTTAGACTGCGCAGCTTAAGCTCCACTGATAAGCTCCATTGATGTAGACATGGCTGTATGTCGTCACCCAGTTCTCACTCCTAACTCATTAAATAAAGCCACTTTGTTAGTGGACCTCAGCGTCAGATACTGAGGCACAGAGCCACTCTTCGCAGCTGATCTTGATACGCACCGGATGGCAGTATTTTTTGACGCTCTGGGTAACTGCCGTAGTATTAGGAGCAAGAGAGTCAGCATAGGGCGGGTGGGAGTGGAGGTTGATGGGTCAAACAAACTCGGGACTTTTACCCAAGAGCACATTGTTCTTCACCATGTGAAACCATAAGTCAACTGAATTGTTGAGTTGACATTAGGTTTCTTACAATCATATCTTTTCGAGCCAAACCATTATGCTTTTTTTCTAAACCTAACCACATCTTTTGTTGCCTAAACCTAAAGAGGGAAATAATGCGTAGGTTTATTTTGAAAAATACTGTATGCATTTAACAAGCAGAAACTGTACACTTTCTGTAATAACAAAGTTTATTTTGAAAAGACACAATTCATGTAACAACCGTAAATTGGCACGCCGTCCCTGAAGGTCCAAAACTGATGCTGGAAGATGCCTAGAGTGCCCTAGTTTGACATGTAGGTCCAGTGACAAAGAGGCGATATTTGGTGAGTTGGGATGAGAATGTGTTGCTTGCATGTCCTTTTCCCCAGAAACAACAATCAGCTCATGGTTTTGCTGAGGTTGATCAGTAGGTTGTTTTCTGAGCACAAGATGCGAATATGAAGTCTCATTGTTGTTTGTAATCCAGCTGGCGATGGTGGTGAACAGAGTTCTCTCCATGTTGGGGGTTGCAGTCGTGGGTGTACAGCTTGGGGGTCTGAGCACACAGCCCTGGGGGATCCCAGTGTTCAGCCTGCCCGTTAGCATTCAGAAGTCGTCAGATATCGTCCCTTTGTCAGCGGTTTTGATGTCAGACACCCAATGCTAAACCAAAAAACCCTTTTGCAGCAAGATGATACACCGCTGGGAGGCGTCAGTTTGTAACACAGCTGGAAGGAGCCTTTCATGCAGTCGGCTGGACGGCACCTGTTGTGGCAGTATGATACGTGGACAGGCGGCATCAGTTCATAATGCGGCTGGATGGCACTAGTTGCTGCAATATAATACACAGCTGGACTGTGTCAGTTTTAAACGCTGCCGTCATAATGTAGGGAGCTGGAAAGTTCCTGTAGAGGTGGAGGGGGTGGATGGGTCCAACGAACTCTGGACGTTCACCCAGTAGATCAGTGTTTGCCTCCCACAGGTACGTAGAGTCAAACCATGATAATTTTTTCTAAACCTAACCACGTGCTTTTGTTGATGTCTTCACGTTAGTTGCGGCTTCCAAGATCAACAGCAGACGCAGGAGAATACCTAGCACGTAATATGTAGACGTGAAAGTCCACTGACAGAATGTATTGGTTCAGCAGAGGAGAATGCAGGCCTGCCTATTTGGACTTTCTGGAGTCTGTTTGTGAGGAAGTCCAATATCCATATGTACAGTGTGATACTCAAACTCAGTGTGCATCAGCTTGCCAGTCAGTTCCACGGTGGAGATTTTGTTGAATGCTCAGCTGAAATCAACAAACAACTTTCTGATGTAGGTGTTATTTTCAAAGTGTGTGAAGGCTGAGGGGAGGGCAGTGAAAAGGCGTTTGTCGATCTGTTGTTTCTGTTTGCAAACTGGTGATGGTGAGTTCAGTCTGTCTGGGACGTTGTTTGTGATGTGCTGAAGAAGCGGTTTCTCTTCAGGAGAATGGGGTTGAAAGCCAAAGGGCGGAAGTCTTTCAGAGTAGACACTGCAGACTTTTTAGGGACGATGGGTCTGTCTTGAAGCAGGCGAAACACTCCTGTGACAGTTATGCTAAATATTTCAATGATTACATCAACTTGCTGGTTGGCACATGTTCTTCGTACACTGCCAGGGATGTAGTCAGGTCCGGCAGGTTTGCCCACATTCATTCACAGCAGGGTTTGTCAAAGCAAAGTTCACACTGCACAATTTAAAAATCATCAGATCGCTGTACTGTTCACGCAACACAACTCGCTGTGTTTTAATGCCCATTTCACGCTGCAGCTCTTTAGCTCTGACAGTTTTTGGAGCTCCTTGAAAAAAGCCCCAGATCAGAGGCAAAGGGTCGTATTTTACATAGAAGACGTCGGTATAGGACCCTCTCCACTTTTTACTGTCTGAAAACTAACATGAAAATGGGTATTCAAGTTTTTTGTATCTTATAATTGTAGCAAATTATACGGAGAGAGAATGGTGCGTACGAAAATAATAATACCTGAAAAACTAAAAAAGAATTTTTATTCTGTGTAAAACCTCTAAAACACTAATTTAGATGATGTGTAATGAATATCTTGAGTAACAATATCTAGGAGAAGTGGAGCTGAGGCTTTGTCAAATCCACCTCTGAGGTGGGATCCAAATAATCCTGAAATTTGGTATCAAATTGATTCAGATCTCTGTCTTAACTTTTGAAATACCCAAATGCAGCCTTTATCTGGATTAAAGGGAGGACTGGATTACCAGATCTGAATCCTGATCCTCAGGATCAGGATCCTCTTGATCTGTGTTGAAATACCCAGTTTTCAGATCAGATCAGGATTTAATCCAATCCAGCCAGGATAATCCTATCAGATCACTTTGAAATACTGGGCCCAGATTATATCAAGTATAAACATCAGCATACACAGTAGTATAGAACAGTGACAGCATCAATGATAACAGGAGCATACCATCTCAAAAAAGGAAGACAAGGCATGCTTAAACAAATTTAATGATCAAATGGATCTTATTTTGGCAGGTAAATTATTCCAATCTGCTTGAGTTTTAAACATGAATGCTCTTTTGCCGGCTGACATTTTAACACGAGGGACAGAGAAATAAGAGTTGAGCAGCATGTCTAACTTGCTGATTAGAAGTGAAAGGTACAAAATGTTGTTGTAAATAAGATGGATAATTGCAATAAATGCATTTCAATATGAGTTGAAGCCAGTGAATATGTCTTCTGACATTTAGAGATGGCCATGTACATTGTACAGTGATGAGTGAGAAAAGGACATCCAAGTATAATTCTGCAGTCTATTATATGCGGTGTTAAGTGGAACAGGATCAGATTTTAGTCCATTTTGATAGACAACATCACAATAATCCATAATGGGAAGTATACGTTGTGAGGCAAGTTTCTTACGAACACTGCGAGAAAAACAATTTCGAAACCGATGTCAAATACTGATTCCAAAGTTGACTTTGTGTATGATATGATCAATATGTATTTTGAATGAGAGTTCAGGATCAAGCCGAACACCAACATATTTAATACTATCAACTTTATGCAAAGAACTGTTGTCTTTATAGGTTATTACATGTGCCAGATTTGGATTTCAGTTTCTGTGTAGTACCAAAGATCACAAGATAAGACTTTTTTTTTTTTAACCATAGTTTATTATCTAAAAGCCAATCCTGCAGGATGGTGAAATCAGCATTCAAGTTGGAACAGTTTATTTCCTCAAAAAACTACTATTGTATTTATTTCAATCTTTGCCTACCCTGACCAGGGTACTTTTTTAAACACCTCGATAAAATGACAAGATAATTCATTTAGAGCCATAAGACCCCAGGAGTAGGATTAGACAAACTAATTTGGGATTACAACCTTGATGGCCTTTGTCTCTACACCTTCAAAATGTATCACTGGGTATCACAAATTCAATTTGTTTCTTCTGTTTGAGCCTAACTCTAGCCCCAAATTGACCCAAATAGAATTATTTGAACTGGATAAAACCACTGCATGAAATGTTATATACGATTAGATTTCTAAGAACATCTCTGTTAAGACAAAGAATCCTCTTACAATACATTAAGTGACAAACTGGTGTGAGATTCTTAAATGTTTTTGGTCAACATACAGACTTGTAACCTAAAACAAGCTTTTTCCAGTGATTTTCAATAACAGAATATACAAGCTGTGGCATGAAACATGAATAACTCATTTAGAAAATTGTTATATTGGGGGACTCTCATGTCATTTGAGCAGTTAAAAGATACTTAACAGGTTTTTCAGCTAATAACTAAACAGAAGCCACTCACAAAGGAAAAGACCATTAAAATACAAAAGACCACACTTCTAAAAAGTTGGACTGTGATGGGATCACTTAATGAACTTGTCAACGACTGACATGTCTTTGTATGGGTGTTAAAGGCTTACTCTCAGGATGTAGGAAAAAGTCTCAGATGAGTTATCGTACAGATATCTGCAGATATCCTATAATAAATAAATAAAACCTGGGACAGAATCCTGCTTATTATCAAAGGCACACACAACATCACTAGCAACATCAATCAAGACTTTCTATGCAGCTGTCACAATACTATGCCCTGGTCTAAAACCTGATTGGTCAGATTTTTAAATGGACTGCTGTGATGAAAATGTTCTCACCTGAACATTCACCAGCTTCTCTAATATTTAAGTTGAACATGATAGTTTGGAAAGTGGTTGATAAGAATTCCACTTATTTGACTAGCGCGTGGAATTTGAAGGGTCAGTAAAACAAAGAGCATTGAACTCTTCAAGATTTGTAAAGTCCTTCAGCAAAAAGATCTGAGTGCCACACTTGTTTACCCAGCAAAGTGCATGTTGATCAGAGACAATAGAGAAAATCAAGCATTTTAAAATCTCATTAAATAAAATGTTCATTGACTGCATCACATACACTATTCCCAACTGAGATACTGTGAGAACCTTGAACATTTTTGAACAAATAAGGATGAAGTAGAATTATGATTAATCATTTTCCAAACTTTGCTGGACTTTCTTTATTTACGTATAGCGTAGAGACATAAAACATATCAGCAATTTCCGAAGAAAACCAAGGACTGCTCCCATATTTGAATTTCTTAAAAGGTGCATGCTTATCTGCAATGGAATTATATGATTTTATATAATAATCTAAGGCCTCCCTGGATCAGGAGTAACCATGGTAAACCCAATAGGGTAAACTTGGGTAAACCTAAGTGTTTAAAATTCCTTTTGATAGTGACACATGGTTTGAATCTTTGAAATTTTGCACCATAGACGCATGCTGTTGAAAAGTGGTCACTGAAATTGAGAGGAAAAACACCAACAAGAGTGTCAATAAGACATATAAAATCATTCTTGAGCCTCTCAAACTGCTGGAACTTTATATCGTTAAAGGATAACTTTGGTATTTTTCAACCTGGGCCCTATTTCCCCGTGTGTATGTGTGCGTATGATTCATAGGTACAACTCGTTCTAAAATTGGTTCAGTTTTGAGGGAGGCGGATGCAGCTGGGAGCTGCGAAACGAGCTAAAACGGTAACGGAGGCAAATGCGCCCCGTGTAAGTTTGCGCATTAAATGTGCTTTTTTTTCGCAACTGACCGGTTCATATCGCCAGTGCTATCTCTGTAAATAAGCGTTTCCCTTACCCTTCACTTGCGTCATCTCGAGAGAGCTTTGCTTGTTGCCGGAAGAAAACAGGAGCCATGCAGAGCGCCGCTCCGAGTGGCGCTGGTTGTCCCGGAGTACAGTTGAGAGTTTTACTTTGTCCCGGAGTACAGTTGAGAGTTTTACTGCATCGATTGAAAACAATGGTTCGTGTTTGTGCTTCTCCGAATTGCAAAAACAGGATGTCGCGCAACACCCCGTACAGCTTTCATAGGCTGCCTTTGTCGGATGGCGACATGCTGAAGTTGTGGCTAGTTGTGCTACAAATGGATGCTAACACTCCTGTCCAGACACTGCGCCTTGCAGACCATCGGGTCTGCAGTGCTCACTTCTCCCAAGATGACTACTGACAGTTGAGGAAGAGAAGACATCCAATCCCGAAACCCCTCTTCCTCAAGAAAACAGCTGTCCCACGAGTAGAGAGAGCTACAGACACAGTGGAGCAAAGCTCTCGCGAGATGACGTCACACACAGTCCAGAGCAAGTGAAGGGTAAGGGAAACGCTTAGTATGTTATTTACAGAGATAGCACTGACGATATGAACCGGTCAGTGGCCAAAAAAAAACACTTTTAATGCGCAAACTTATACGGGACGCATTTGCCTCCGTTACCGTTTTAGCTCATTTCGTGGCTCCCGGCTGCATCCGCCTCCCTCAGTACTGAACCAGTTTTAGAACAAGTTGTACCTATGAATCATACGCACACATACACATGGGGAAATAGGGCCCAGGTTGAAAAATACCGAAGTTATCCTTTAAGTTCAATGTGTACTTTTACCATCAGATATTGTTCAGGGGGTGATGGTATTTTAGCAGTGACTCTCCACACTCGGGAGGTGTAGGTATCTAACATCACTGTCACGGTGTTATATTACTAATATCGAAAAGGGAAATCACTGTTTATTAACTTCCAGTATTTATTTCACAAACTAGTTAGCAAATTACTGTGAAGATGTCACCTGACCTTGCACCACCTCGATCAGCTGTGACACACTCTGCACACTCTGTTCAGTGCTGAGAGCATTGTAAAGAATGGAATCAGATCACATACTGCTGGACAAACTACATCATGACAACATTTTCAAAATACCACAAGCTTCCTTTTCCTGCATTATAGTTTTCAAGGCAAATTAAATATGAATTATATATTTGACTGTTGGTTATAATCAAACCTTGAACCATCCTGAGTTGCATAATAAGGTGTTTTGAAGCAGCAGCTGGAGACTTCTCCCTGCTAAGCTGTCTGCTTACTCCAAACAGCTTAACAAAAAAAGGACACCAGCAAAATTACAAACAAGTTAAGCACCACAGAAAAAAGCTTAACATCACAGGCTCTTGGATGAGAGAGGGAGACTGGTGCATAGAGCACAGATTGTCACATTCCAAACTGATGAGCTGTAGTTTTATCCATACACGATGTGAAGTATAAATGAAGCCACAGTTTGGTTATTGGTGGAGGACTGAACGCTGAACTAAAACATGAATAAATTGATCATACTAGCAACATTCCAAACTGTAAAAAGTCAGAGTCAACATGTTTGATTTTATTTGATTCATAGAACATTAAATCAGTAATAAATACAATGATCAACATGTATTTTTTGGTTCATAACTGGCCCTATTAGCAATTTTGGAAAATATAAAACTATAATCTGGAGATGGGACTGTCATCATATGCATATGGCACCTTTACGGTCCTCTGCACACAGGAAAGCCCTCTGTGAAATACCCAAACCTGGTTAAGCCATAGATACTACGGGCCTTTTGTATAATACATGTGAATGAATGGATGACTGAATGAATAAATGAATGAATGTATACATTTCTGTATCTTTACAGTGTCACATGATGCGTGGCCTGTGAAGCACAGAAGCAGTATTGAATTCCTGCCACCTTTCAGTAAGTCAAACTGGATCAAGTCAGTATTGTTCTGTATTTTCTGAATCTCCGGTGTTTCATAAGTTCTGGGTACCAGAGAGTCCCACAAAGCTCAAATTTAATTCAATTCAAAATTCAGGAGATGAGAATGGGAGCTGCAAGTCCTCCAAATCTGCCTTGTGATTTTGGTCCAATTTGAACTTAAGCTTCATCCAGGCTCAGTTTGTTGTTGGAGCAGCTGATAAAACAACTAAACAAAAAATATGTTTTGCTGTCTATTAAAACTAAAATACATTTTGATGAAAATTTTACATTTTTACATTCTAACCTTTATCTTAATGGCATGTGATGATCAGTGTAAAGATAGGTAACTCAAGTAACACTTTCCATCTTGTCTTTGATTTTAAAAGTATTTTAGAATCCCTTTGAGAATACCAGTGACCTAACTGATACGAATTATGGGTATGGCTCTGATATTGTGGGTGAATTAAAACCAGGCTGAAGAAACGAGCTGAAGGTCCTCACCTGGTATTGCCTCTACACTGGATAGATACCAGGCCTACTTTTCATAATCATGTTTTCTTTCCAGTGTCTGAGCTGAGGGTTGTTCTGCTGGGGAACAGCTGGTCTCAGAGGAGTTCAGTGGGGAACTTCATACTGGGAGAGACTAAGTTCAACACTGAGGAAGAACCAGACTGCTGTCTGAGAGTCAGTGGACAGATAAAGGATAAAGAAATAGTTCTGATCAACACTCCAGATCTGCTGCATCTCAACATCTCTGAATACAAACTGTCAGAACATGTAGAAAAGTGTGTGAGACTCTCTGATCCTGGACCTCATGTGTTCCTGCTGGTTCTACAGCCTGAAGACTTCACTGAGGAACACAAACTGAGACTCTGCAGAGTCCTGAAACTCTTCAGTGATCAATCATTTGATCATTCAATGATACTGATATCAACATCCAAATATCATGACAGTACAAACTTTACGCAATATCCACCATTAAAAGACTTGATCAGAAAATTTAAATACAGATACCTGAAGCTGAAGAACCTTGAACATCCAGAGTTGTTATCACGTTTGGGTCAAACTGCAAAGGAGAACCATGATGTGTTTGAGGATGCAACTGCTAAACAAAGCCTAAAACAAAAGGAAACTCAGTCTGGTAAGTGCAAGAACAATGAATAATAAAGATGTGAAAACTTTGTTTACACAAGTTATTGTGATAACAAATCACAGATTACATAGAAACATGAGTTCTGCATCTGTTCAAGTACCTGGCAGGTAACCACTGTTGGGAACATTACTTTAAAAAAGTAATTAGTTATAGTTACGATTTACTTTCCCCAAAAAGTAACTGAGTTAGTAACTGAGTTACTGCACTATAAAAGTAACTAATTACCTGGAAAAGTAACTATAGCATTACTTTTTTATAAAATACATAAATATGTCAAATTGCTTGGACAGCTCCCTTAATGGAACTGTATGTAATGAAACTCAACACTGAATATGTTAAATGAATGAAACTGACACTTAATAGAATAAATCATTATTATAAGACATTGTGCAATTATCTACACTAGTTAAAGAACCTCCATTATTCGCGCAATTTAAATGTGAAAAGTCTCATTGACTGACCGTCAGTTGTGTGTGCGGAGAAGGAGAGGGGCGGAGAGAGCGGAGCTGTGGAAACATCCTGCAGTCCGACATACTATCATGCCATTAAATAACTTATTAGATGGATATATAAAGAGAAAGGCGGTGTTTAGAGAACAAGCCCAAATAAGCAGCTCCACTTTAGAAACAAGCCCAACTAAGCAACTCCACTTTAGAAACAAGCCCAAATAAGCAACCCGCGACTACCAATATTTGTAAGTGACTTTACAAAAAAACAAGCCCACACAGCAACCCTGCTTGTGTGCTTGGGAATACCCGCCCTACTCTGCCTCTGACTGGTTTATGATGACATTTTACTCTCCCTAAGCCAATCATCATGACTTATGCTTCCTCCTTACCTGCCCTCAGCAAAGAAAAAAAAAAACTTTAGAGGTCCGCTGAGAAGGTAGCCTGGTTCCAGACCATAGACCCCTCCCACTCAACTGAGTAGGCTTGCATCTCTGGTCTGGCATACTGCAATGAATTTGCGATTTATCCTGTCCAAACTATGGAAGGACCAATGAACGCCGGGGGTGGGGGCGGGTCTAGCGATTAGCCAATCAGCGCCACGCTGATGTCAAGCTGTGCGCTGGTGGGTAACTGGTGAGGATAGCAACAACGGCGTCTGCTACAGATCCTACAGACCAAACTAACGATGCTATCGAGGTATTTCGCCACTACTCGCGTTAATGGAGGACCAAATTAAGGAAGCTGCTAAACTGGATATAACAGCGATGCAGCTGGGCGTGCATGACAACGGAGACATTTTAAACGGGCAATGCTCGCTTGTTTTCGGCACCCCCGAGGCATGGATACTAATGACGTCAGATTCTGGGTGAGTCGTTGATCTCTAATGATTGGTTAGGGAAAAATCAAATTCCCTCCCCCTTGTAAATAGCCTTCAGTGGAGGCGATGTCAGACTGAAGGTTCTGGGAGCTTCAGTCTGACGCTCAGGCTACTGAGAAGGAGCTGGTTTGGGTGAAAGCTGCTTCAGTGAACTCAGGCAAAGCCGAGTATCGGCGCATTTTATTGTGATAACGGTAATGGCATTATAACAGGGGAGACAGTAACTTTTTTGATTACTCGTTACTGAAAAAAGTAGCGCTGTTAGTAACGCTGTTTATTTATAACATCGTTTTCCCATTACAGCAGGTGACCCGCATACAAGGTGACTCACGGGTAATATTTTCTCTGAATTTTACTTTCGGGTTCAATTCTGGGTGGAAAAAAACAGGAGCGGATCATGGATGTAAGATGACAAATACATTGAATTCAAATAAACACAAGAAGTTTGTGCTCCAGAGAAAGGATCAGCACTCAGTGAATAACCTCCTAAGCCCTATGATAAGCTATTATGGCAAGGCTTAACTATACAGACCAGTGAGCAGTGATAACTAACATGTATTTGGGGTCATCGGGTGGGAACCTCCTTTCACCGATGTTTTGTCTAGTTGGTCCCACGACACCTCCAGGTGGCTAGACAGTGATCTCTGGCGTCCCAGAGACACTCCCCTAATGCCAGGTCTCACTGCTCCCCTCCCTGCACCAACCCAACAACCTCCTTTACCTTACTTACGCATGGCTTTCTCAGCCCAAACAGCACTGCCATCTTCAACCAAACCCAGGCTCCTTACATGCGAGCTCCAGGTAGAAGCAATGCTGATACTACTTTTCCTAGCACATTCACCATACCAAACATTTCAACACCTGGTTATGTCGCCATGTATATCGGCCTTGTGACAAGCTAACTTTACAGCCTGACAAAATATGCTTTAAGGTTGCAGTACGTGAACACAATGGGCATGATGGGTCCCCATTTACCCACAGTTTTAGGTTCTGGGGGGTTGGTAACACATCGTATGTAGCCCCTACCAGGAATCTAATACGATTCTCTTCCATAGGCAAGGCAAGGCAAGGCAAGTTTATTTGTAGAGCACAATTCGTACACAAAGTAATTCAAAGTGCTTTACAGAACAAGAAAATGCATTAAAATCACAATACAAAATAAAAACATAAATAATCATCATAAAATGAACTTTAAAAGAGAAGAGTGCAGATAAGATCCTTTCAGTCATATGCACAGTGAAATAGAACTGTTTTGAGCCTAGATTTGAACATTGTCAGAGTAGAGGCCTGTCTCACATCTTCAGAAAGATTT
>NC_065513.1:46031323-46032422 GCF_006386435.1 Epinephelus moara
GTATCTCTGACCTTGACGTTTGGTCCAGATTGTCTGTCTGCCTGCTGTCTTTTGCCGACTTTATGGCTCCAGTTTCGTGAAGATAATCCATTTTCTCTTTGTTCATTAGAAACATTAAATTCAGCCTCTGACAGTGGCAAAAATCTGTTTGTAAGCTGTATTTTGGGTGATGTTACGTAAGTATTAAAGTTGTCTCTCATCACTTTGTGCTGCTTTGGCTTAGCACCAAGTTCTCTCCAGGATGAGGCATTTTGGTCTTTACAGAGTTTTGGAAAAGACACAGTATCACTCAGGTTTAAGATGAAAGTAGCAGGTTTTTCACCCTTTTTACTGAAAGTAACTGTGGGCTTCTTAACACTGGATGTCACTGGGAGCGTCTTGTGAAGTCCTTTTTCAGATTCTAAAGCAAAAATCCATGCTTGTAGTTCATTAATTTCTTGTTGATATCTCCGACAGCGTTCACAGAAGGAATTTGTTTGGTTTCTTCCCCCGGACATGCTGCTGGCTCGTCAGATTGGTTAAAAATATAAAAATGTTCTTCAAAGTCTTGGTTTACTTAAAATAGTTCATGAAATGATGGATATAGAGATTAAAACGATTAAAAAGCAGAGTAAAGAAGGAAGCAGGCTGGAGCAAGCAGGAAAGCGTCTGCACTCTTCAGAAGCAGGAAGCAAAAAAAAAAGCTCCACAGGTCCCTCCAACTAAGCTTCCTCTTCTCTACATTTTCCCATTTCAATCACTGTCCCTGTTTAGCCTGGGCCACTACCTTTGCACCCCTTACTATCTCCTTCTGTCTACATATCTGTTCCACAACCAGCTTTCTTTTATCTTTGAGACCTGCTGTATTCCATACCTGTTTGCCTGAGCCAAGCCCCAGGTCTCCCCGGCCAAACTGAACATTACCTACAATCTCTGCATGTCTAAGAGCTGCCTCTGCCTTTGCCTCCTGAACTGCCGATCTTGGGTTCCACTTCCTCCCCTTGGTTGGATTTGGAATCACACTCCTAACTACCACGTCCTTACTCCCAGATAACAAGAGCTCTGTCCTGACCTTGGTACATTTAAATTCCTCTGTTAAACTAGATACTGGCAGCTGAAG
>NC_065513.1:46032508-46040342 GCF_006386435.1 Epinephelus moara
GCAAAACACCACAACTCAACTTTCCTGGAAGTTCTGATTTATCTATTCTATCCAATCCTTCTGCCACATCTTTCCTAAATTTCACCACCTGTTCCTTATCATTCAACTCCACATTGTACCACCTACCTAAGCTCTTTACTGACTTTTCCCTAATTGTTGGGATGTCCTCATCATCTATGACAAACTTCCTATCACTTAACTAGTCAAACGCACTCCAAATAAAGCTATGTGGTACTGAACCAAACGCATTTGCCAGGTCTAAAAATATTACATGCAGGTCCCTTTTCTCATTTTTGCTGCCTGAATCTGGTGCCAGATCATGCTAGTATGCTCTAAACACCCTGAAAAACCTGGTATTCCTGCCTTCTGCACCATGGTATCTATTAAGCTATTCCTTTCTAAGTAGCTAGCTAATCTCTGCGCAACTACACTACAGAAAATATTCCCCTCCACATTCAAGAGAGAAATCATCCGGAACTGGCTAAGGTCCACAGACTCCTTCTCCTTAGGAATGAGGACACCCCCTGCCCTACGCCATGCTCTTGGTATAATTTGCTTTTCCCAAACTATTCTTAGCTGTTTCCACAAAAATTTAAGGATATCAGGTGCACTTTTATAAACCCAGTAGGGGACTCCATTAGGCCCCGGGGTCGAAGAAGCCTTTGCACGCCTGACCACCTCCTGAACTTCCTTCCACTTCGGTGGCCTGACATCCATCTCATGCTCTATCCCTCCTAATGGAGGGATATCGGGTGGGAAACCTACTATCCTATTCTTCTCTAAATCTGAATATGTGTTTCTCAAATATTCTTCAACCTCTACCCTTTCTGCTTTAAGCTGCCCTCCCTTTTCCTGGCTGAACAATCCTTTAAAAAACTTAAAAGGGTCCCAGAAAAAACCTATCCTAGCATGTTCCTTCAGGAGGCTAGACAGTGATCTCTGACTGTACAATTGGAAGATGAACCATTTTATTGAATGATGTTTCTAATCCTCTGACCGCTGACTTTATGTGTCAACTCTCTTCAGTGGTGGCTGAGATATGAGAGCCGCTTCAATTAGGGGCCATATTCACCAAGCTTACAAGTACACAGATTTGCTACTCGTGACAAAATTCCAAGACAATTTTTAGGATTGTGACATTTTTCTTAGAATTTCCCCTTACAGTTAAGACTGGGTCCTTGCAAAGATAAAAGTTATTCCCAAAACATCTCAGACCTTAACGCTGTAACACCAGAAATAAAATGAACACAAAACTAAGATATTTGGAAACTGGAAAAATGCAACAGTGCAGCAGTGATGAGTTGAGTCAGTCTCAACCTTCCATCAGAGTGATCACACTAACAATGACATCACTCTCACAGTCAGCTGTTCAGTTCATTTCCACTGGGTGTCCTCACACCTTACAAGCTCACAAAAGGGCAACCAATCACATCTCTTTTTGCATCATACCTAACAACAGGGTCAAGCAACACCTCCTCAGTAAGGTACAAGTTTCTGTCCCTTCCTTGCTCAGAGTTGCTCTGAGAACTTTGCTAAATCACACCTAAGCTAGACTTATATTTTAGGCTAAGTTGGGAGCTCTGTGAGAGGATTCTCAGACTGTTTGTGAATACAGCCCCAGGTGTGTTACTACCAGGCATGTTAACTGTGGAGATGTGCTGCTCAATAGTAGGAAAATAAGCAAAACATATTCATTTAAATTATATTTTCTAAATGACATTCATTTAAAAATATATTATTACTGTTTCACATCTATCAAATGTCCCAAAATGATCAGTTTATACATGCTGTCTTACCAAATTATTACACCAGTGCCTGGTATTATAGAATTTGTGGTTTTGGGTCATTTCAGGTAACTAATTGGTCATACAGTATGTGTGGGTGGCACAGTGACAGCAATGTTGCACACTCTGCCAGTAAGTAAATGATCACAAATGCCAGATAGATATAAAATTATTGCTACTGACAGTCCTACATCATGTCCATAGTAACATTAGTAAAGTTGTAGAGTAGGGATGCACAATATATATCAGGCCAATAATTATTGGCCGATAACTGGACATTTTTTACTATCATGTATCATTCCAATAATAAAATTAAAGCTGATAAATTGCACAGGTAAAACAAAGCCAAACTGCTTTGAATTAACAAGGGCAGCAGCTACACACCCTGAACCAGTGGGCGGCAGGACACCTTTAATGTTTGCAAGCTGTCAATAAGCACGGAGAAGAAGAATAACAAGCTCAGCATGCTGACTAGAGAGCAAAATATGTAGTTGCTGGTGTGGTCATATTTCAGAAGGACGACATGACTGTGGCAAGTGTCTGATCCTCAACCACTAGACTCTACACATATTAGACATAGCGCCGAAGGACCGTTGGTGGAGTGTTAGCACGAGCTAACACAGCAGCAGCTCACATCCAGCACAGAGCCCTTAAACTCCAACAAACTAATTCAAAAAAGGCTCAACTCTGTTTTTCAACTCACTAATAACAGTTAGGTAACGCTAGCCATGTGATGCTACAGTTAGCCCTTAATTTGAATTGTTAGCTGGCGACCCACTCCGGAGCGTGTTGACCCTATAGAGTTATATATACAATAAACCCATTAATAAAAATATTGAACTCACATACAGTTTGTTATAAGTTACTAGAATAAACAGGCTGTTTAAACTATTCACACATGCACTACATTCAGGAGCATTTCCACCTTGAGCCTTTTTACTCATACCATGGTAATGCTGAATAGATGCACTCCTGGTGAGTGCAGAAACAGATTTGATAATGTGATCAGTGCAAATAAATACTGACTGAGTTGTAACAAGTTGAGTTCAAGTGGATGATTTTATCTTTGCAGAGCGGACATCTTACACGGCAAGGGCAAAAAACTATGTAACCAGGTGTAAGTACATTCATTAGAGATGATCATAACATTCTGCATATAAAGATCTTTGAGATTAATTTATAACTGATGGTTTTGTCTTGCAGGGTTAAAATCAAACACATCACACAGTTCCCCATCAGTTCAAAGTACAATCACACAAGGTAAGTTAATCATTTATACAGCATAAAATAATTAGAAGTATAAGCTTTTTAATAATGCATTAGACTGTCTCACACATTATTGTGTAAAAAATGAATTATGCTAACCTAATAAACTCCACTTAAACAAAACATTACCCCTTTAATTGTGACATTTGAAACAAAAATTTCAGACCCGTTTTTCAAGGATTCCAATATTATACAGAGATGAGAGACAGAGGTCCACGTACAGTGATTATATCTTTAGATTGTATTTATTTCAGTGAGTCTGTGAACGTCTGAATCAACATCCATGCTAAATGTGATCTTGTTCATTATTCTTCATCTTTATGTTATATTACAGCATCTACATTCAGAATTGTGATGTTGGGGAAGAGTTTGGACAAAAAGACAAAACTTGGTCATTTAATGCTCGAAGGTCAAGTCCTAAAACACTCCTCAAACAAGCATTGTGCTGCTGCCTGTGGAGAGTGGAATGGTAAACCATTAACAGTAGTGACAACTCCAGATATCTTCAGTCTGTCTCGGGAGAAAATGAGAGAAGAGATGAGAAGATGCTTCAGTCTTTGTCATCCTGGACCAAATGTTCTGCTGCTGTTAGTGAACCCTTCTGAGTTCACCGAGAAGAACAGACAAACACTGAAGTTCATCCTGAGTCTGTTCGATCAAGACGCTTTGAAACACTCGATGGTCATCATGACACATGAGGTGATTGAAAGCCTCAATGTGAAACAGCTGCTCAAGGAATGTGGAGGAAAACAGTACAGCATGTTGGAGGAGGATCATAGATCACTGATGAAGAAGATTGAGGACATTGTGCATGAAAACAAAGAAGCCTTCCTCACCTTCACTGAAGAGCCCATCAGACCAAAGTCTGAACCCATCAGAGCAGCTTTAAAACTGGTCCTGTGTGGGAGGAGAGGAGCAGGGAAGACTTCAGCAGCCAAGGCCATTTTAGGTCAGACAGAGCTTCATTCAGTCTCCAGCTCATCACAGTGTGTTAGACATCAGGGAGAGGTGTGTGGACATTGGGTTTCCCTGGTGGAGCTGCCTGCCTTGTATGGAAAACCTCAGGAGGCAGTGCTGGAGGAATCATTCAGGTGTATCTCCCTCTGTGATCCTGAGGGCGTCCATGCCTTCATCCTGGTCCTACCTGTGGGTCCCCTCACTTATGAAGACAAGGGAGAGTTAGAGACCATCAGGAACACATTCAGCTCTCGAGTCAATGACTTCACCTTGATCCTGTTCACTGTGGAGTCAGATCCTACAGCTCCAGCTGTTGTTAACTTTATAAAGAAAAACAGAGACATCCAGGAGCTCTGTCAGAGCTGTGGAGGAAGATATGTTGTTCTCAACATCAAGGACCAGCAGCAGATCCCAGAGCTGTTGGATGTTGTGGAAAAAAATTACCAATCTAAAAAGAAACCATCCTGCTATACGACAGAAACATTTGCACATGCACAAATGAAAAAGATCATACAACAAGAGAAACGTATCAAGAGGCAACAGATTGAGCTTGAGAAGCTGACGAAGGACAAGCTCACTTGTAAGTACTATGAATTAAAAAAAGTATCCTTAACCATGTTCTCCATTACAGTTCTTGAGCTTTTACTGTGGCAGCTGTGAATATTAAAGGTAACTCAAGTTTGATGTTACAGGTGATGATGAGGAGCAGAGCCCAGAGTGTCTCAGGATTGTGCTGATAGGGAAGACTGGCTGTGGAAAGAGTTCTTCAGGAAACACCATCCTAGGAAGAGACGAGTTTGAAGCTGAATCAAGCCAAACATCAGTCACCAAACGCTGTCAGAAAGCAGTGGGTGAGGTGGACGGTCGTCCTGTTGCTGTGGTCGACACTCCTGGTCTGTTTGACACAACTTTGTCCCATGAAGAGGTTAATGAGGAGATGGTGAAATGCATCAGTCTTCTGGCTCCAGGACCACATGTCTTCCTGTTGGTGTTACAAATCGGCAGATTTACACCAGAGGAGAAGGAGACAATAAAGCTCATCAAGAAAGGCTTTGGGAAGAATGCTGAACAGTTCACCATCATTCTTTTCACCAGAGGAGATGAACTGGAACATGATGAGATATCTATTGGGGAGTACATTGAAAAAAAATGTGATGATTCCTTTAAGAAGCTGATTGCTGACTGTGGAGGAAGATACCATGTGTTCAATAACCATGATAAAGAAAAGCATAAACAAGTCAGAGAGCTGATAACCAAGATCGACACCATGGTGAAGACAAATGGAGGCAGCTGCTACACTAATGAGATGCTGCAAGAGGCCGAGGCAGCTATAAAGAAAGAAGTGCAGAGGATCCTGAAGGAGAAGGAAGAAGAGATGAAGAAGGAGAGGGAGGAGCTGAGAAGAAAACATGAGGAAGAAATGCAAGAGATGAAAAAAAGAATGGAAGAACAGAGAGCAGAAATTGAAAAGGAGAGAATACTGAGAGAAAAACAACTTGAGGAAAAGCAGGAGAGGATCAACAAGGAACGTGAGAAGAGAGAGAAAGAACAGGAAATGAGAGAAGAAGAAGACAGGAAGAGAAAACAACAGGAAGAAATTCAACGACAGGAGTGGGAACAAAAGCTTAATGTTTTGGAGCAAAAATTAAAGTTAGAGTCAGAATCAAAGGACAGAAAGCTGGAGGAGAGCAGAGAAGAGATGATGAAAGAACAAGAGAACTTGGAGAGAAAACAAAAAGAATGGTGGGAAAAACGAAAAAAAGATGAACAGAGACGACAGGAAGAACAAATAAGACTTCAAAAGCTTCAAAAAGAGTTTGAACAGGAAAAAGAAAAATATGAAAAGAGGAAAAATGAAGAGGACCGAAATAGAAGAGAACAAGTAGAGAAAGAGAGAAAAGACAAGGAGGAAAAGCAGAAAGCAGAAATTGAAAAGGAGAGAAAACAGAGACAAAAACTACTTCATGAAAAGGAGGAGAAGATAAAGAGGGAACATGAGGAGAGAAAGAAAGAACAGGAAATGAGAGAAGAAGAAGACAGGAAGAGAAAACAAGAGGAAGAAATTCAACGACAGGAGTGGAAACAAAAAGTTGAAGCTTTGGAGCAAAAAATAAGATCAGAGTCAGAATCAAAGGAAACTATTGACAGAAAGCTGGAGGAGAGCAGAGAAGAGATGAGGAAAGAACGAGACGACTGGGAGAGAAAACAAAAAGAATGGTGGGAGAAACGAGATCAAGAAAATGAACGGAGACAAAAGGAGGAGCAAATAAGACTGAAAAAGCTTCAAGAAAAATATGAACAACGGGAAAAATGTTTGAAGAAAACAATGGAAGAGGAACGAATCAGAAGGGAACAAGAGGAAAAAGAGAGAAAAGACAAAGAGGTAAAACGGAGAGCAGAAACTGAAAAGGAGAGAAAACTCAAAGAAAAACTATTTGAAGAAAAGGAGGAGAAGATAAAGAAGGAGTATGAAGAGAGAAAGAAAGAACAGGAGATGAGAAAAGAAGAAGACAGGAGGAGAAAACAACAGGAAGAAATTCAACAACAGGAGTGGAAACAAAAAGTTGAAGCTTTGGAGCAAAAATTAAAGTTAGAGTTAGAATTAAAGGACAGAAAGCTGGAGGAGAGCAGAGAAGAGATGAGGAAAGAAAGAGAGAACTGGGAGAAAGAAAGAAAAGAATCGTGGGAGAAACGAATACAAGAAAATAAACGGAGACGACAGGAAGAACAAACAAGATTGAAAAAGCTTCGGGAACTAAACAATCAGGAGAGAGAAAAATACGAAAAGAAGAGAAATGAAGAGGACCGACTCAGAAGAGAACAAGAGGAAAAAGAGAGAAAAGACATGGAGGAGAACTATAAGAAGAAAATGGAGAATCTGATGAAGACACATGAAGAGGAGGCCAGAGAGAAAGCTGAAGAGTTCAATGAATTCAAAGAGAAATACAAGAAGGAATCTGCAGCTCAGAAACAAGAGCACGAGAAACAACTGAAAGACAAAGAGCAGCAGTATGACCTCTTAATGGCTCTTTCAGCTCACAGTGAAGAACAACTGAAGAAAAAACATCAAGGTGAAATTTGTGATTTGGTGAAATGTGTGACCAAAAGGAGAGAAAATCTGAAAAAAATCAAAGAATTACTGAAAAAACACGAAAAAGAAATGAAAAGAGTGAAAAATGAAGAGGAAAAGAAGGATCTGGAGAAAACACATGAAAGTCAAATAAGTGACTTGATACAGGAACTTGTGACACAGGTCGACCCATCACGGTGTCGCATTTTATGATTCATGTCACAACAGCAGAGCAGTTTCAGATGTACTTCATTAATTCTGGAATTATTTGGTTTCTGAACTGAAACTTTAAAGAAGCAGAGACTTCACTGTGATAATTTGCAGTGGACTACACTGTAATGTTTATCATGGTGACATACCGTAAAGTCCAAAACACACCGGCCGCGCCACATGACGGCAGCATCATTGTCGTGAGTCAAGTGCCACCCCCAACACACACAGCAAGTGTCACGCTGCGGGGCGTCAACCGGAATTCTATCGCACACTCCACTCTGTTAGGTGGCGGTAATGTGACTAACTGATTGCCAACTGCCAATTATAACATTCAAATAAAACACAAGAAGCTTGTGCTCTAGAGAAAGGATCAACACTCAGTGAAAAACCTAAGCCCTATGATAAGCTAATATGGCAAGGCTTAACTATACAGACCAGTGAGCAGTGATAACTAGCATGTATTTGGGGTCATCGGGTGGGAACCTCCTTTCACCAGTGTTTCGTCTAGTTGGTCCCACGACACCTCCAGGAGGCTAGACAGTGA
>NC_065513.1:46040541-46050763 GCF_006386435.1 Epinephelus moara
TTGGACTGTGGGAGGAAGCCGGAGTGCCCGGAGAGAACCCACGCTGACACGGGGAGAACATGCAAACTCCGCACAGAAGAGCTCCCACACCTGGGATCGAACCGGCAACCCTCTTGCTGTGAGGCGAGAGTGCTAACCACCACACCACCATGCCGCCCAGCATAACTCCAATATAAGCTAAAGTTAAAGGAGCTAAATAAACTTACAGGATCAGCAAACGATGAGGAAGAAGACACAGGAAGAGAAAGAAAACACACAACGCCGGACGACCACAACCACGACCATGACAACCAGACAACAACGGTACCAATTAACAAACAATAGATGGCGCCAAAGTTCTGCTTCTCTTCTCTTCAACAGAGCTGCTACTACGGGAGCTGGGAAGTACAAAATAGGCTTTTCTCTGAAAAAGAAGCGCTTTTTCAAGGGCAGCGACACTGGAAAATAGGACAATAGACGCGCGTCTACATGCTGTCGGTGTGGGTTTGTAAATAGAGAATAATGGGGGCGTCTGTTTTGACGTGTGTCATACGGCGCCGGTGTGTTTGGCCTTTAATACTTCTCATTGGCTGTCAGGTGTCAAAATCAGGAGCCTGTTGTGTTGTCACGATACTAAAATATCAAACTTGATACTCAATACTATTTTCAATACTACAGAAAAAAAACCCAAAACAAAATTACAGCCATATATTGCTTTTTTTATTTATAAAACATCACAAAAATAACAGCAACAACACAATCTTTAGGTCAGGGCTATTCAATTACAGATTACTGGGCCAGATTTTAAAACCAGATAATGTTGATGTGCCACATTTTTAGCAGCGAGCAACCCATCCACTTTCTTTTAGCATACATGTATGTATAGATAGATAGATAGATAGACAGACAGATATATTTCATTTTTAGTTTGTCTTTAAGAGTTTGCTGTTGGCCCTGCGAGCGCGATGTGCTTGTGTAAACTTCAATAGTAAACCACAACAGTGGTGAATGAGAGACTGCTGACAGAACAGATTAAAATATGGCTTTCTACATGCTGATCACATGTACTGATAAACACTGATGGGAATAATGGCGTTATGAAGAAATAGCGTTACTAACGGTGCTACTTTTTTCAGTAACGAGTAATCAAAAAAGTTACTGTCTCTCCCGTTATAACGGCGTTACCGTTATTACAATAAAATGCGCCGATACTCGGCTTTACTTGAGTTCACTGAAGCAGCTTTCACCCAAACCAGCTCCTTCTCAGCGGAGCTCTAAAGTTTCTTTTTCTTTGCTGAGGGCAGGTGAGGGGGAAGCATAAGTCATGATGATCGGCTTAGGGAGAGTAAAATGTCATCATAAACCAGTCAGAGGCAGAGTAGGGCGGGTATTCCCAAGCACACAAGCAGGGTTGCTGTGTGGGCTTGTTTTTTTGTAAAGTCACTTACAAATATTGGTAGTCGCGGGTTGCTTATTTGGGCTTGTTCTCTAAACGTCGCCTTTCTCTCTATATATCGATCTAGTAAGTTATTTAAACGCATGATAGTATGTCGGACTGCAGGATGTTTCCACAGCTCCGCTCTCTCCTTCTCCACACACACAGGTGATGGTCAGTCAATTAATGGAGGTTCTTACACACACACACACACACACACACACACACACACACACACACACACACACACACACACACACACACCATATTCAATGTTGAGTTTCATTACATACAGTTCCATTAAGGGGGGTGTCCAAGCAATTTGACATATTTTAGCATTTTATAATCCGTGGTTTGCCCTCTCCAGGTTGGGGGAGAGTTACTGCCTCAAGCGAGGGAGTTCAAGTATCTCGTGGTCTTGTTCACGAGTGAGGGTAGAGTGGAGCATGAGATGGATCGGCGGGTCAGTGCAGCTTCTGCAGTCATGCAGGCGCTGCGCCGGTCCGTTGTGGTGAAGAGGGAGCTGAGCCCGAAAGCAAAACTTTTGATTTACTGGTCCATCTACGTCCCAGCCCTCACCTATGGTCATGAACTCTGGGTAGTGACTGAAAGAATGAGGTCACAGATACAAGCAGTGGAAATGAGTTTCCTCCGTGGGGTGTCTGTGCTCAGCCTTAGAGATATGGGGAGGAGCTTGGATATCTGGAGGGAGCTCGGAGTAGAGCTGCTGCTCCTTCAGGTCAAAGGGGGTCAGTTGAGGTGGTTCAGGCATCTGAACAGGATCCTCCTGGGTGCCTTCCGCTGGAGGTGTTTCGGGCACGTCCCACTGGTAGGAGGCCCCAGGGCAGACCCAGAACACACTGGAGGGATTATATATGTCATCTGACCTGGGCAGGGATGTAACGATATGGAAAATTTGCTATCTCGATTATAGTGACCAAATTATCACGGTAAACGATAATATCGCGATGTTTTTTCAAGCGCTGTAAAATGTCCAAAAAATAGATATATTGAAATAACTTCACTAAATCTTGTAATCACTAAATCTTGTAACTTCCTTATCATACCAAAATGTTAACAGCCAAAATCTTATATTAAAATGACACTTTCACATTAAAGGGGCAAGGGATTGGCACAGCAACAGAAAATTTTATTTTAAATGTAAACAAATTACAGGAACAAAGCTTATTTGTCTGGTGCATCTTAACAGTCAGCAAAATATGTAAACAATTTATATAGCACGAGAGGAAAAATATATATAAAAGAAAACAATGCAAGAGTAGAACAAAAAACATACAATATATAGAACAGATATCACAAATGTGCAAGAGAAACCAAAAAACCCAAAGGACAATGGTCATCATTACACAGAATAATTCACATATAAGAATTGTGCATGTGAGTCAGAGGTGTCAGTGCCTGTATGAGAAAAGGAGTGCATGCTCTCGTGTGTGTGTGTGTGTGTGTGTGTGTGTGTGTTAGGTCAAGACTGTGAGCAGTGAATTTAATTAACCTTATAAAACCAAGAGCCCCCATTAAGGCTCTCAGTCAAAGGTTAACATGGCAGCGTTTTATATTGTTTCCTTGAGCTTATGTCGAGAAAGCGTAACTGGCCATCTGTATCGATTTTAGCTCGACATACAATAACCATAATCACAGTGATTCAATCATAGTTGATCTCAATTAGCGTTACGTTATGTCACATCGGTTTATATTCTGTCGGCTCCGCTCAGTGTTTTCAGCTCCGTTTCATTTTGAAACACTTCACAACATAGCTGCTAATACGGCTATTAGCTACTCAGCTAGTATTAGCTCCTAAGTGTCTTAAATGAAAACGGAAAACCTAGTCGCTGTTTAGGAGGACAGATACAGCTCAAATGTCTCATATACATCGAGAGTTACACATTATGACAATCTCAGTAAAACCGAAGTCCCTCACACAATAACTGACATTTGCATAGCATAACTTGCATTGGCTGTAAAGCTGTGGATGACAGTCACGGAGATGAGCCAGCAGATTTGTAGTGTTGCTACCCTTCGCAGCAACTTTCTTTCTGCATGTTCTGCACACAGGATAGTTGTCCTCCACCAGCTGTCCCTCGGCATTCTTCAGAAACCCAAAGTACGCCCAGACTTCAGACTTTGTGCGTTTAGTTGGGGGGAAATGTCCTGCGTGCCGCTATCACCACCTTCCGCCATGTTTTCATTCTTTGTGTTTACACACGGTACGCATTCACGCAGCGCCTGCATCGCGAGACTTGAATGAGGCTGTTATTACATGTCCTGATGATCCACTGCGATAATGCAATTAATTTAAACATAAACGGTAATTCTTACCGTGTAAAAATTAACCGAAATTTACCGTAATATCGGTAATTGTTACATCCCTAGACCTGGGAACGTCTCAGGGTCCTCCAGAAGGAGCTGGAAAGCGGGATAGGGATGTCTGGGGTGCTTTGCTCGGCCTGCTGCCCCCATGACCCGGCCCTGGATAAGTGGATGGATGGATGGATGGAGTATTTTATAAAAAAGTAAGGCTATAGTTACTTTTCCAGGTAATTAGTTACCTTTACAGTGCTGTAACTCAGTTAGTCACTCAGTTACTTTTGGGGGAAAGTAACTAGTAACTATAACTAATTACTTTTTTAAAGTAACGTTCCCAACACTGTTGATAAAGTATTGGCTTTTTACTGGCAGAGGTTTTATTGCACTCTCACAGTAACAACCGTAGTTGTCGTCAAGTAGAGTAAGTTATATTCCCTTCGTCTGCACCGCTGCCTCTCTGCTGATGTCTGACGTCACTCTGTTGTGTGTATGTGTGTGTGTGTGTGTCTGTACTAAGTTTTAGTATCGAGTTAGTAACAGTAGAAAGCAGCATGGAGGCCAACAAAAATATCACTCTTAAGGCTCATTTATGCTCAACGTTAAAAACGGATCCAGATACGGTCAGACCCTTCTGTCCGTGCTCCATGTTCATTTCATCCGTATTTCTGCACGTTTCCATAAAGCTTATGGATACGGGCTAAACGGAGCAGTACCACCGGGAACCGTGGGGGCAGTGTTGATGTCACTACCCGATACGTAGCTCTAGTGAGACACGAAGAAGAAATAACAATTCAATTTCTCTCATCGGCAGTACTAGAGAAAAGAATTCTCAGTCCTCCAGTCGCGATGTATTTAACGGCCTCACCGACCACCGCCTCCTACAATGCTGCCCCTGTTTTTGTCTTTTATGCAAGAGGTACATTATCAATATCTCCTCCACAGTCGCCATGTTTGTTTTTGAGTTTGTTGTTGTCATAAACTTTAGACACTGGGCTGCCTCCTGGTGGATATATAGGTTAACATCCATGTCAACGTAAAGGACGCATGGAAGTATGTGGGCAGTGACAGTGACATCGTTTGAAATGGACGTATACATTTTCGTACGTAAAGGGAGCATAATGAGCCCTTACATCTCAAACTTATTCAGTCTCTCTTTTAAACTTGGCGCTGCCTTAATTTTAAACGATGATTTAGTGCTGCTTGGATGAAGACAGATGGTATGTGGTGGCAGCCTGTCATTGCATTGTGCTGGCAAAGGAGTGAAATTAGGGCATCTACCTGGGTGTCATGTTTCCATCACTGCCCATAGAAGTCAATTGGAGCTGGACTTGATAAATACTCATGACTACTGCAGAGTCATTTGTCCCTGGAGTGAAAGCTGACTGTAACCTTTCCCTTTAAATGAAAAAGGCAGATGTTAGTAGGTGTTAGGTTTTTTTTTCTCCAGTGGGAAAGTTGCCTAAATGTCTGAATTGCATATGTCTATATGTGTAGCATTGTTTTCTTCTCCACTGTTTTGAGAATTATTTACCTTTCTGATGTTTTTATTTTCCTGTATAATTCTCTAAAGATAATGGCCATTACAGATGATCTTTGTTTTCTTTTGAGTATGAGAAAAGAACATGATGTTTGTCAAATGAAATGTTCAGATGTTCTATGTGAATATAATTTCAAATGTGAACCTGATAAAAACTGAATGTTTTAATGTTTCTTTGTTTTGGTTCATGTCCAACAAGAATGGATACTTTCTGACTGATTGAATCAATTTAAGACATAATTCAGATGAATCTTTAATCATGTTCTGTACCTGATCCTTATTATTATTAAAGATTAAAGTGTTTTCTTAGCTCAGTGTGGACTGTTGTTAATGACGAAGTCAAACAAACTTTTGACTCTAATAAACTCATCTCTATTTATTTATGTACAGTGGTGGAAAAAAGTTTTTGGACACCCCATGCATTTGTGAAATATGGCATTAAGAATCACTCTTAGGTCTTCAAGTGCAATTTCTTTTAGTACAGTCACAGCCAAAATACTAAATATATCCTAAAAAAGCCATTAAAAACTTAAAATTGATTGGTTCCATAAAAAAGGTCCTACAAGGCTATCAAGAAGCCCCTGATCAATGAGAGACAGAGGTTAGCCCGGCGTCGTTGGGCGCAGGCACACAAGAACTGGACAGCCAGGAATTGCAAGATTTTGTGGTCAGATGAGTCCAGTTTCCAGCTTTATCTTCCTCCTACTAATGTGAGGGTACGCAGAAGGCCAGGCGAAGCATTATCTCCAGCATGTACAGTACCTACTGTCAAGCATGGTGGAGGCAGTATCATGGTTTGAGGATGCATGAGTGCTGCTGGTGTTGGTCATCTCACTGTCTGTGATGGCACATTGAACTCTACCAAGTATTGTACCATTCTCCAAACCCACATGCTCCCTTCTGCGCGTGTACTGTTCCGTCGAGGTAAAAACTGGATGTTTCAACAAGATAATGCCCCTTGCCACACATCCAAGGCCAGTAGAACTTGGCTGCAGGAGCACAGTATCCAGGTCTTAGAGTGGCCAGCTCAATCCCCAGACATGAGCCCTATTGAAAATCTGTGGTGGATTATCAAAAGGTCTGTTTCAAAGCATAAACCAAAGAATTTAGAAGAATTAAAAGCAGTAATTCAAGAAGAATGGGACAAGATTACCCCTCAACAGTGTGAAAGGCTCGTGGGGAACATGCCAGCCAGGATTAGAGCTCTACTACGTGCCAATGGCAGGACTACTAAATATTAATTTGATGATGTGATGGTTTATTTATTTTTTGTTCAGTTTTGAACGAATTCTCTGTTATTTGTTGACTTTGATACCGACAATGTTGAGAACTGACATATTGAAACTGTCAAGAATTTAGTTTTGTTAGTTTTTCTTGTAAACAATAAACAAAAAAATATAATTTGTATTTGTTTGTATCTGTCTAATGCAGCCACACCTTTTGAAACACAAAAAAGATTTTTCCACAAATATTTCATGATAATATTTGAGATTGTGTAAAATTTTAAGGGTGTCCGAAAACTTTTTTCCACCACTGTATGTCCTTAATCTTACCATAATCATGTTACGGGGGATACTGTCAAAGTATCCCAGTTACACTAAGTGCACTGACCAATGTTCAAGAAGAAATCCAAGACACATGAACTGAAACATCTGTTTTAGCATTTGCTAAACATCAGGTCCAACAACCACCAGCTTATTCTTACCATGAATATTATTGGTAGGAGTTGTATTAGTAATATCACAATAACATGACACATCAAGTACAACAATTAAAACTCAATTAACGTGTTTTTAATGTATTAAAAGCAAGTGCTGTGCTCTGAATAAATAAAGTCTCTGCACTGTAAATTAGAAAACAGTTGTAGGGCAGGTGATGTTTCTTTATGCAGAATTGATTTCTGGTCTAAAAGTCAGTTAAGAGGCTTCATCAAAGGGGTTTGGTGAGCGTGGGTCATTTTTGACACTAAGAACAGGAGGAGCATAAAGAAAATAGAGACATCAGTGGGGTTCAGTTGACATCATGAGTGTCTGTCAGTTAGTGTTAGAGAGGTTTATTGTCGTCCACTGTTCTCTTTGCTCATACTGTTTTACATCACTGTCTTTGTTGTTGAGTTGACTGTTGTTGATCCAGAATCCTTCACACCTGTGATTCAGTGTAGTCACGTCTTGACATCCTTTGTTATTGATAAAAGAGTCTCACCATAAATCTGAGTATGTGAGCATCCTGTAAGTGAGATTAAGATTTAATATTTGAGTGATTTTGTTCAGTTCAGTCACTGACTTCACAGTTTGGTCACTTTTTGTCTATGCTAAGCAATCATATGTCAGTTTAAATGTACTTTAGTATGTACACTTGTTTTATCAGGTATCACATAATGATTGTTTCTGTGGTTTATATATCCTATAATAAGCACAGTGGGGGTTGTTAGCTGTGACTCAACACTACTGCTCAGCATCAATGACAGGTACACCTGTTGAACAGCTGATTTCAGGCACACTGGGTCAATGAAAAACTCCAGCTGCAAAAAGTAAACTTGAAATAAAACAGCAGTCTGACGGCAAACTGTCTCAGCTTCTATACTCACTGCGACTCCTGGTGGACAGATGAAGAGTTGCAGCTGGTTTCCACACATGGTGCTAAGGGGCCTTACAGGACTTTAAATATTTACATACCTACACATCTGCAGAAACTTACACTTATATTTATGCAACTAGCTATCAAGTGTACTCAGAGTGATGATAGATAGATAGATAGATAGATAGATAGAGTACAAGTCTATCTATCTATCTATCTATCTATTGTTCTATCTATCATTCTATCGTAGTAGTCAAATCAGAGTAGAATAATTTGACAGGTATAAAGACTTAAATTATTTACAAGGTTGCTTGTCCAGAGATTATTAGTCCAGTAAAAAGAACACAGAGTTAGCACTATTTTACTCATCAATACAGCGAAGAAAACTCCGAAAAGAAAACTCTGAAACAAAAGTTTATCACTTAAACTGATTACAACCTATTTTAAAACATCAGACATCAGGACCAACGGTAAATCACTGAAACATTTGCTGAGGTAAATCTGTTCTGACTAGGATAAACTAGAAGGACTAGTAGGCCCTTACATTTCCTAAAACACTAAGCTAATTTTCAAGTCGTCATTATTTTGATAAATTAACAACATATTTGAAATATAAACTGTTCAGTTCTCTCTAAAAATACAATTCTCAACACTAAATCTGGTGACAACAACAACAGTGCAAAAATATTTACTTGCATGTGAGTTTGGTTCATGTCCTCCATCACTGCTGCTGGTTGAAATGAAATGCATGCTGGGATACTTTTGTACCGCAAGTTCACACAGGTCACCTCCAAAAGCATCCTTGATGAAATGGACGAACAAGAGGGGCGAGTATTTGGACCATACTTGGATAAATGCAAATGTTAAATTAAGTCCACCAAAGCAGAAATTCAGCGAGGCCTCAGATCTCTGGGAGAGCCTCTGATGTCATTAGGATCTGTTGTTTAGAAGCATTACAACACTCCAGTTGAAGATAAGACAAAGATAATATAAGACAGTTAAATTCATGGATAATGAAAGAAGAAGGGCACACAGATCTTACCTCTACATGACTACATATACACAAACTAACAAAAATCATGTTCACTTTCATTTTTGAATGATTGTTGAAGACCAGTGGAGAAGCTTTAATATGCAGCCCTCCATTCTGTGAGGACCTGTGTTTCCTCAGATGACCCTCCACTTAACATTTAAATGTTATTTTGCCTGACACAGTTAATATGCACTATAATAAGTCATGAAAAGATATCATGGAATCATTTACAGTGATTAACACATATTCTGGTCAGAAACAGAGGCAGCACAGTTGTTGACCTTTCAATACAAAAATCTCCAGTTCTGACACTAAAGTTTATCTTCTGAAACAAATCACATCTGATACTTACAACATCACAGAGACATCAGAACCACTGGTCAATTAACAAAGTGTTTGCTGAGGTAAATCTGCTCTGACTGAGATGACCTAGAAGGAGCAGCAGGTCCTTGCATCTCCAAATATATTAAGCTAAATTTTTAAGTAGACATTATTTGAATTAATCGATGACAGAACTGAAATATAAACCGTTACTTTCCTGCTTAAACTTGGAATTAAAAAACTAAATCTGGTGACACCAACAACACTTGCAGCACAAAAATCATAACTTACATGTGAGTTTGGTTCATGTCCTCCATCACTGCTGCTGGTTGAAGTGAAATGCATGCTGGGATACTTGTGTACCGCGAGTTCACACAGGTCACCTCCAAAAGCATCCTTGATGAAATGGATGAACAAGACAGGCGGGTATCTGGACCATACTTAGATAAATGCAAATGTTAAATTTAGGACAGTACTTCAGCCGTGACATTTCACAAGTCCACCAAAGCAGAAATTCAGAGAGGCCTCAGATCTCTGGGAGAGCCTCTGATGTCATTAGGATCTGTTGTTTAGCAGCGTTGTGATTTCCCATCACTCCAGTTTAAGACAAGACAGTTAAAGATAATATATCACAGTTTAATAAATGGATAATTAAGGAAAGAGGATGCACAGATCTTACCTCTACTCGACTCCACATACACAAACTAACACTAAATGTTAAATGTTATTTGAACTGAACATAGTGAACATGCTCTATAATAAACCGAGATAAAATACTGTGGAATCAGTTATGATGATAAACACATATTACAGTCAAAAGAACACAGAGGCAGCGCTACTTCATCGTCACTTTAAAGCATGAAAATGTTTCTGTCAGGTTGGAGCATCAACTACAGGGTTTAGTTTAGTTGTATTAATGTGTAGAATTGTCACAAACATTTATAGAATATTTAAAAGACAAAAACATGTCATGCTCAGCAAGCTAACGTTACACCACTGATTTCTCATCAAGCTA